>NW_027254371.1:387500-492645 GCF_044704955.1 Pristiophorus japonicus
GTATCAATGGCGACAAGAAACTGGGATTTAAACCACGCAGGCATGGCCACTAGCAGAACAGACGAGAGGTACTGTGTTAAGGATGGTTGGGACAGAGATTCAACATTATTAAAGCAGCACACAGTTCTCCAGGCAGACAAGGGCAGTCAGGCATGCCCCAACATGTGGTCGAACCCAGAGGGGGAGTTCGACAGAGACAATGGCAAGCTGAACTGCGATTCACGCCATTGCAAGGGACAATGCGGCCAGTAATGGGGCCATCAACACCTGTTAATGGTGCACTCAAGGACAATAATAGGGGCAGTCAGGGACGATCGACTGGCAAGGGACCTTTTGTTTCAAACCGCAACTCATGCTGGAGGCGTGGAGGCCCACACTCAGCCGGAGTTTGCAGAGATGAGCAAAATACCTGCAGAAATTGCAGAAATGGACACTGGGGGAAATCGCTGGAAGCTGAAGTTCAGCGAGTTCATGTGGAGCACGTATACAGTTCATACACCAGGACGCCACCGATAATGATGAAAGTGCTCCTCAATGGTATCCCAGTATCAATGGAGTTAGACACGGGGGCCAGCCAGCCCCTGATGGGTATCAAACAGTTCAAAAAGTTGTGGGCATCCAAGGCCAGGAGGCCAAAATTATCACCGATTGACGCACAGCTACGGACTTACACAAAGCAGATCATTCCGGTGCTAGGCAGCGCCACTTTAGTCGTGACCCACAAAGATTCGGAGAACAGGTTGCCACTCTGGGTTGTCCCAGGGGACGGTCCCGCACTACTGGGGAGGAATTGGCTTGCTGTCTTGAACTGGAAATGGGGCGATGTCAATTCAATTTCCTCTGTGGAGCGAGTATCATGCTCACAGGTCCTGGACACATTTGACTCATTATTTCTACCCAGCATTGGCACTTTATGGGGGCCATGGTAGTGATTCACATAAACCCGGACGCCAGGCCAGTACACCACAAGGCCAGAGCGGTGTCGTACGTGATGCGGGAAAAGATAGAAGGCGAATTGGACCGCCTGCTGAGGGAAGGCATCATCTCGCCAGTCGAATTCAGTGACTGGGCGAGCCCGATTGTGCCGGTGCTCAAGGCGGATGGGTCGGTCAGGATATGTGGCGATTACAAGGCCACCATCAATCGGGTGTCACTCCAAGACCAGTACCCGCAACCGATAGCGACGCTATCCGGTGGCAAACTATTTTCAAAATTGGACCTGACCTCAGCTTACATGACCCAGGAGCTGGCGAGTGAGTCGAAGAAGCTGACCACCATCACGACACACAAGGTGTTGTTTGAGTACAACAGATGTCCGTTCGGGATTCGCTCGGCCGCCGCGAACTTCCAACGAAATATGGAAAGCCTCCTCAAGTCGATTCCAGGGACGGTGGTTTTTCAGGACGACATCCTCATCACGGGTTACGATACTGAAGAACACCTCCACAACCTGGAGGAGGTGCTCCGCAGACTGGACCGGGTAGGGCTGCGACTGAAAAAGGCGAAGTGCATCTTCCTAGCTCCAGAGGTAGAATTCCTGGGGAGGAGGGTAGCAGCAGACGGGATCAGCCCTACTGTATCCAAGACGGAAGCGATCCAGAGAGAACCCAGACCCCGTAACACGACGGAGCTGCGTTCGTTCCTGGGCCTCCTGATCTATTTTGGTAACTTTCTTCCCAAATTGAGCACGCTGCTAGAGCCGCTACACGTGCTCCTACACAAAGGTCGCGAATGGGTCTGGGGGGACAGCCAGGAAAGGGCTTTTAATAGAGCACGCAATTTGTTATGTTCCAACACAATGTTAACACTATATGACCCATGAAATAAACTTGTGTTAACGTGCAATCTGTCGTCCTATGGTGTCGGGTGTGTGTTGCAGCATGTCAATGCCAAGGGTCAGTTACAGCCGGTAGCTTATGCCTCCAGGAGTCAGTCCCAGGCAGAAAGGGGCTACGGGATGGTAAAAAAGGAGGCGCTCGCATGTGTATATTCGGTAAAGAAAATGCACCAGTACCTGTTTGGCAGGAAATTTGAGCTGGAGACAGATCACAAACCCCTAACGTCCCTTTTGGCCGACAACAAGGCCATAAATGCAAACGCATCGGCCCGCATACAGAGGTGGGCATTCACGTTAGCCGCCTATGACTACACAATTCGGCACAGACCGGGCACCGAAAACTGCGCCGATGCACTCAGCAGGCTCCCACTAGCCACCACTGAGGGGGCTACCGAGCATGGTGCTGAGATGGTCATGGCTGTTGAAGATTTCGGAAGCGAAGGCTCACCCGTGACAGCCCGTCAGATTAAAGTCTGGACAAATAGAGACCCGCTATTGTCTCTAGTTGCGAAATGTGTCCTGAATGGGGACTGAGCAGCCACGCACAGGGCATGCCCTGAGAAATTTAAACCATTTCACAGGCGCAAGGATGAACTCTCGATTCAGGCCGATTGCCTACTGTGGGGAAACTGCGTAGTCATGCCCCAGATGGGCAGAGAGGTGTTCATCAGAGAACTCCACAATGAGCACCCGGGCATTGTCACGAAGAAGGCAATTGCCAGGTCACACGTTTGGTGGCCAGGGATAGACGCAGATCTGGAACTTTGTGTTCGCGGGTGCAACACGTGTGCCCAGCTGGGCCATGCGCCCAGGAAGCCGCCATTAGCCCCTGGCCATGGCCCGCCAAGCCTTGGTCACGCATCCATGTGGACTACGCAGGTCCTTTCATGGGGAAAATGTTTTTGGTTGTAGTAGACGCCTACTCCAAATGGATCGAGTGTGACATTTTAAATTCAAGCACATCCTCTGCCACGGCAGAAAGTCTACCTGCAATGTTCGCCGCCCACGTTCTACCGGATGTCTTGGTCAGCGACAATGGTCCAAGCTTCACAAGCATTGAATTCCAGGAATTCATGGCAGGCAATGGAATCAACCATGTCAGAACGGCACCGTTCAAGCCGGCCTCAAACAGCCAGGCAGAACGAGCAGTGCAGATAATCAAACAGGGGATTCTCAGATTCCAAGGGGGTTCCCTACAAACCCGCTTATCACGCCTCCTGTTGTCCTATAGATCCCGACCACACTCGCTCACAGGGGTTCCACCCGCAGAGCTACTAATGAAAAGGACGCTCAAAACCCGATTAGCCCTTATACACCCCACCATGAAAGAAATTGTTGAGAGCAGGCGCCAGTCATAATATGATTACCATGACAGGAACGCGAGGGCGCGATGTATTGATGTAAATGACCCTGTTTTTGTCCTCAACTAGGCTGCAAGGCCCCAATGGCTCGCAGGCACTGTGGTTGCCAAAGAGGGAAATTAGGATTCTGGTAGTTAAACTTACCAATGGACATATCTGCCGCAAACATGTGGATCAAACTAAAAAGAGGTTCAGCAACCCCATAGAAAAAGCAGAGGAAGAACACGACGTAGAGTTCACTCCACCACAGGTGACTGAACACCGGAACCAAGTGGAGGAGAGCCCAGTCACTGTGGGCAGTCCAGACAGGCCTGAGGCACCGCAAACAGCAGACACTCAGGCCAGCGCCCAACAACCGGAACCCCAACTCAGGCGCTCTACAAGGGAGTATAAACCACCAGAGACTTAACCTGTGATCCCAATAAGACTTTGGGGGGGAGGTGATATCATGTATTCAACCAGCATTGTAACCCATGTATAAACTGACCTAAGTTGTACACCGTGATAACACTGACCACTGGGTGGGAGACACTCCTAACCTGGACCTTCAGGTATAAAAGGGGAAGTTCCACCCACATTCATCACTTGAGTGCTAAGGAATAAAGGACAGGTCACAGACTGACCTTCTCTCAAGCATGGGCCTCGTGTGCATTTTACTGTCTAGTAAGGACGTAGCAGAGAGAGAGAAACAGAGCGAGGTGAGAGCGCGACAGAGAGAGAGGGAAAGATGGAGAGAGAAACAGAAACATAGAGAGAGAGACAGACAGAGAGAGAGACAGAGAGAGAGACAGAGAGAGAGAGAGTGAGAGAGAGAGATAGAGAGAGATCGACAGAGAGATAGAGAGCGAGACAAAGAGATAGGCAGACAGACAGATAGAGAGAGACAGAATTATAGAGAGATACAGAGAGAGAGAGAGACAGAGAGAGAGGGTGAGATGGAGCGAGATAGTGAGAGACTCAGAGCGAGAAGGTAAGAGAGCGTGAGAGAGAGCAATAGAGAAAAATACAGAGCAAGAGAGAGAGAGAGATAGAGAGAGACAGAGCAAGAGAGAGAGAGACAGAGAGTGAGAGAGACAGAGAGAAAGACAGAGAGAAAGACAGAGAGAGAGATGGACAGAGAGAGGGAAAGACAGAAGGAAAGACAGAGAGAGAGAGACAGATAGACAGAGACAGAGAGAGATTGATAGGAGAGAGGGAAAGATTGAGATAAAGACACGGAGAGATACAGAGCGAGCGGGAGAGAGAGACAGAGAGGGAAAGATGGAGCGAAAAACAGAGAGAGAGTGAAACAGAGAGAGAGAGAGAGACAGAGAGAGAGAGAGAGACAGAGTGAGAGAGAGAGACAGAGATACAGACAGAGAGAGACAGATTGAGAGAGAAAGAGAGACAGACAGAGAGAGACAGAGAGAGAGAGAAAGAGAGACAGACAGAGAGAGACAGAGAGAGAGAGACAGGGAGAGAGTGAAACAGCGACAGAGAGAGAGACAGAGAGAGAGACAGACAGACAGAGCGAGAGAGAGACAGAATTATAGAGATACTCAGAGAGAGGGAGAGACGGAGAGAAAGACAGAGAGAGAGACAGAGAGAGAGATAGCGAAAGGGAGGGAAAGACAGATAGCGACAGAGAGAGAGAAAGAGAGACAGAGACAGAGAGATTGATAGAGAGAGAGGGAAAGATGGAGATAAAGACATGGAAAGATACAGAGAGAGAGTGTCATATATTCAACCAGCATTGTAACCCATGTATAAACTGACCGAAGTTGTACACCGTGAGAACACTGACCACTAGGTGGGAGACACTCCTAACCTGGACCTTCAGGTATAATAGGGGAAGCTCCACCCACCTTCATCACTTGAGTGCTAAGGAATAAAGGACAGGTCATAAACTGACCTTCTCTCAAGCATGGGCCTCGTGTGCATTTATACTGTGTAGTAAGGACGTATCAATGGCGACAAGAAACTGGGATTTAAACCACGCAGGCATGGCCACTAGCAGAACAGACGAGAGGTACTGTGTTAATGATGGTTGGGACAGAGATTCAACATTATTAAAGCAGCACACAGTTCTCCAGGCAGACAAGGGCAGTCAGGCATGCCCCAACATGTGGTCGAACCCAGAGGGGGAGTTCGACAGAGACAATGGCAAGCTGAATTGCGATTCACGCCATTGCAAGGGACAGTGCGGCCAGTAATGGGGCCATCAACACCTGTTAATGGTGCACTCAAGGACAATAATAGGGGCAGTCAGTGACGATCGACTGGCAAGGGACCTTTTGTTTCAAACCGCAACTCATGCTGGAGGCGTGGAGGCACACACTCAGCCGGAGTTTGCAGAGATGAGCAAAATACCTGCAGAAATTGCAGAAATGGACACTGGGGGAAATCGCTGGAAGCTGAAGTTCAGCGAGTTCATGTGGAGCACGTATACAGTTCATACACCAGGACGCCACCGATAATGATGAAAGTGCTCCTCAATGGTATCCCAGTATCAATGGAGTTAGACACGGGGGCCAGCCAGCCCCTGATGGGTATCAAACAGTTCAAAAAGTTGTGGGCATCCAAGGCCAGGAGGCCAAAATTATCACCGATTGACGCACAGCTACGGACTTACACAAAGCAGATCATTCCGGTGCTAGGCAGCGCCACGGTAGTCGTGACCCACAAAGATTCGGAGAACAGGTTGCCACTCTGGGTTGTCCCAGGGGACGGTCCCGCACGACTGGGGAGGAGTTGGCTTGCTGTCTTGAACTGGAAATGGGGCGATGTCAATTCAATTTCCTCTGTGGAGCGAGTATCATGCTCACAGGTCCTGGACAAATTTGACTCATTATTTCAACCCAGCATTGGCACTTTATGGGGGCCATGGTAGTGATTCACATAAACCCGGACGCCAGGCCAGTACACCACAAGGCCAGAGCGGTGCCGTACGTGATGCGGGAAAAGATAGAAGGCGAATTGGACCGCCTGCTGAGGGAAGGCATCATCTCGCCAGTCGAATTCAGTGACTGGGCGAGCCCGATTGTGCCGGTGCTCAAGGCGGATGGGTCGGTCAGGATATGTGGCGATTACAAGGCCACCATCAATCGGGTGTCATTCCAAGACCAGTACCCGCAACCGAGAGCGGAGGACCTCTTTGCGACGCTATCCGGTGGCAAACTATTTTCAAAATTGGACCTGACCTCAGCTTACATGACCCAAGAGCTGGCGAGTGAGTCGAAGAAGCTGACCACCATCACGACACACAAGGTGTTGTTTGAGTACAACAGATGTCCGTTCGGGATTCGCTCGGCCTCCGCGAACTTCCAACGAAATATGGAAAGCCTCCTCAAGTCGATTCCAGGGACGGTGGTTTTTCAGGACGACATCCTCATCACGGGTTACGATACTGAAGAGCACCTCCACAACCTGGAGGAGGTGCTACGCAGACTGGACCGGGTAGGGCTGCGACTGAAAAAGGCGAAGTGCATCTTCCTAGCTCCAGAGGTAGAATTCCTGGGGAGGAGGGTAGCAGCAGACGGGATCAGCCCTACTGTATCCAAGACGGAAGCGATCCAGAGAGCACCCAGACCCCGTAACACGACGGAGCTGCGTTCGTTCCTGGGCCTCCTGAACTATTTTGGTAACTTTCTTCCCAAATTGAGCACGCTGCTAGAGCCGCTACACGTGCTCCTACACACAGGTCGCGAATGGGTCTGGGGGGACAGCCAGGAAAGGGCTTTTAATAGAGCACGCAATTTGTTATGTTCCAACACAATGTTAACACTATATGACCCATGTAATAAACTTGTGTTAACGTGCGATCTGTCGTCCTATGGTGTCGGGTGTGTGTTGCAGCATGTCAATGCCAAGGGTCAGTTACAGCCGGTAGCTTATGCCTCCAGGAGTCAGTCCCAGGCAGAAAGGGGCTACGGGATGGTAGAAAAGGAGGCGCTCGCATGTGTATATTCGGTAAAGAAAATGCACCAGTACCTGTTTGGCAGGAAATTTGAGCTGGAGACAGATCACAAACCCCTAACGTCCCTTTTGGCCGACAACAAGGCCATAAATGCAAACGCATCGGCCCGCATACAGAGGTGGGCATTCACGTTAGCCGCCTATGACTACACAATTCGGCACAGACCGGGCACCGAAAACTGCGCCGATGCACTCAGCAGGCTCCCACTAGCCACCACTGAGGGGGCTACCGAGCAAGGTGCTGAGATGGTCATGGCTGTTGAAGCTTTCGGAAGCGAAGGCTCACCCGTGACAGCCCGTCAGATTAAAGTCTGGACAAATAGAGACCCGCTATTGTCTCTAGTTGCGAAATGTGTCCTGAATGGGGACTGGGCAGCCACGCACAGGGCATGCCCTGAGAAATTTAAACCATTTCACAGGCGCAAGGATGAACTCTCGATTCAGGCCGATTGCCTACTATGGGGAAACTGCGTAGTCATGCCCCAGATGGGCAGAGAGGTGTTCATCAGAGAACTCCACAATGAGCACCCGGGCATTGTCACGATGAAGGCAATTGCCAGGTCACACGTTTGGTGGCCAGGGATAGACGCAGATCTGGAACGTTGTGTTCGCGGGTGCAACACGTGTGCCCAGCTGGGCCATGCGCCCAGGAAGCCGCCATTAGCCCCTGGCCATGGCCCGCCAAGCCTTGGTCACGCATCCATGTGGACTACGCAGGTGCTTTCATGGGTAAAATGTTTTTGGTTGTAGTAGACGCCTACTCCAAATGGATCGAGTGTGACATTTTAAATTCAAGCACATCCTCTGCCACGGCAGAAAGTCTACCTGCAATGTTCGCCGCCCACGGTCTACCGGATGTCTTGGTCAGCGACAATGGTCCAAGCTTCACAAGCATTGAATTCCAGGACTTCATGGCAGGCAATGGAATCAACCATGTCAGAACGGCACCGTTCAAGCCGGCCTCAAACAGCCAGGCAGAACGAGCAGTGCAGATAATCAAACAGGGGATTCTCAGATTCCAAGGGGGTTCCCTACAAACCCGCTTATCACGCCTCCTGTTGTCCTATAGATCCCGACCACACTCGCTCACAGGGGTTCCACCCGCAGAGCTACTAATGAAGAGGACGCTCAAAACCCGATTATCCCTTATACACCCCACCATGAAAGAAATTGTTGAGAGCAGGCGCCAGTCACAATATGATTACCATGACAGGAACGCGAGGGCGCGATGTATTGATGTAAATGACCCTGTTTTTGTCCTCAACTAGGCTGCATGGCCCCAATGGCTCGCAGGCACTGTGGTTGCCAAAGAGGGAAATTAGGATTCTGGTAGTTAAACTTACCAATGGACATATCTGCCGCAAACATGTGGATCAAACTAAAAAGAGGTTCAGCAACCCCATAGAAAAAGCAGAGGAAGAACACGGCGTAGAGTTCACTCCACCACAGGTGACTGAACACCGGAACCAAGTGGAGGAGAGCCCAGTCACTGTGGGCAGTTCAGACAGGCCTGAGGCACCGCAAACAGCAGACACTCAGGCCAGCGCCCAACAACCGGAACCCCAACTCAGGCGCTCTACAAGGGAGTATAAACCACCAGAGACTTAACCTGTGATCCCAATAAGTCTTTGGGGGGGAGGTGATATCATGTATTCAACCAGCATTGTAACCCATGTATAAACTGACCTAAGTTGTACACCGTGAGAACACTGACCACTAGGTGGGAGACACTCCTAACCTGGACCTTCAGGTATAAAAGGGGAAGTTCCACCCACATTCATCACTTGAGTGCTAAGGAATAAAGGACAGGTCACAGACTGACCTTCTCTCAAGCATGGGCCTCGTGTGCATTTATACTGTGTAGTAAGGACGTAGCAGAGAGAGAGAAACAGAGCGAGGTGAGAGCGCGACAGAGAGAGAGGGAAAGATGGAGAGAGAAACAGAAACATAGAGAGAGAGACAGACAGAGAGAGAGACAGAGAGAGAGACAGAGAGAGAGAGTGAGAGAGAGAGATAGAGAGAGATCGACAGAGAGATAGAGAGCGAGACAAAGAGATAGGCAGACAGACAGATAGAGAGAGACAGAATTATAGAGAGATACAGAGAGAGAGAGAGACAGAGAGAGAGGGTGAGAGGGAGCGAGATAGTGAGAGACTCAGAGCGAGAAGGTAAGAGAGCGTGAGAGAGAGCAATAGAGAAAAATACAGAGCAAGAGAGAGAGAGAGACAGAGAGAGACAGAGCAAGAGAGAGAGAGACAGAGAGTGAGAGAGACAGAGAGAAAGACAGAGAGAAAGACAGAGAGAGAGATAGACAGAGAGAGGGAAAGACAGAAGGAAAGACAGAGAGAGAGAGACAGATAGACAGAGACAGAGAGAGATTGATAGGAGAGAGGGAAAGATTGAGATAAAGACACGGAGAGATACAGAGCAAGAGAGAGAGAGTGACAGAGAGGGAAAAATGGAGCAAAAACAGAGAGACAGTGAAAAAGAGAGAGAGAAAGAGAGACAGAGAGACAGAAAGAGAGAGACAGAGAGAGAGAGATGGAGAGAGAGCGAGGGAAAGACAATGAAATACAGTGAGACAGAGAGCGAGAGACAGCGACAGAGACAGAGAGACAGACAGAGCGAGAGAGAGAGACAGAGAGCGAGAGAGAGAGAAAGAGAGAGGGAGGTAGGAAGACAGACAAAGAGACGGAGAGAGAGAGAGACAGGCAGCGAGAGAGAGAGAGAGAGAGGGAGATAGGCACAGACAAAGAGACGGAGCGAGAGAGAGAGAGACAGAGAGAGAGGGCGATAGGCAGAGAGACAGAGAGACGGAGAGAGAGAGGAGGAAGAGAGACAGATAGAGAGAGAGAGACAGAGAGAGAGAGAGAATGAGAGAGAGAGAAAGGGATTGATAGAGAGAGGGAAAGAAAGAGATACAGAGAGAGCGTGAGAGAGAGAGAGAGAGACAGAAAGAGAGGGTGACAGAGAGCGAGAGAAAGAGAGACAGAGAGAGAGAGGGAAAGACAGTGATAAAGATAGGGAGAGATAGAGATAGAGAGATAGTTAGAGAAAGGCAGAGATTGATAGAGAGAGGGAAAGACATTGATAAAGACAGGGAGATTGATAGAGAGAGAGAGAGAGAGTGTGTGACAGGGACAGAGAGAGAGACAGAGAGAGAGAGTGAGAGAGAGAGACAGAGAGATATATACAAAGACATATATCACACACACAGCCTGTACACAGACATATATCACACACACAGTCTGTACACAGACATATATCACACACACACAGTCTGTACACAGACATATATCACACACACAGCCGGTACACAGACATATACCACACACACAGTCTGAACACAGAAATATATCACACACACAGCCTGTACACAGACATATATCACACACACAGTCTGTACACAGACATATATCACACACACAGTCTGTACACAGACATATATCACACACACAGTCTGTACACAGACATATATCACACACACAGTCTGTACACAGAAATATATCACACACACAGCCTGTACACAGACATATATCACACACACACAGTCTGTACACAGACATATATTACACACACAGCCTGTCCACAGACATATCACACACACACACACAGTCTGTACACAGACATATACCACAAACACAGTCTGTACAGACATATATCACACACAGTCTGTACACAGACATATATCACACATGCAGTCTGTACACAGACATATATCACACACACAGCCTGTACACAGACATATATCACGCACACAGTCTGTACACAGACATATATCACACACACAATCTGCACACAGACATATATCACACACACACACAGCCTGGACACAGACATATATCACACACACACAGTCTGTACAGAGACATATATCACACACACAGCCTGTACACAGACACATATCACACACACAGCCTGTACAAAGACATATATCACACACATAGCCTGTACACAGACATATACCACACAGTCTGTACACAGACATATATCACACACTCAGTCTGTATACAGGCATATATATCACACATAGCCCGTACACAGACATACATCACACACAGAGCCTGTGCACAGATATAAATCGCACACACAGTCTGTACACAGACATATACCACACGTACAGTCTGTACACAGACATATATCACACACTCAGTCTGTACACAGACATATATCACATACACAGCCTGCACACAGACATATATCACACACACAGTCTGTACACAGACATATATCACACACACAGATTGTACGCAGACATATATCACACACACACAGCCTGTACACAGACATATATCACACACACATAGTCTGTACACAGACATATATCACACACACAGCCTGTCCACAGACATATATCACACACACACAGTCTGTACACAGACATATACCACACACACAGTCTGTACAGACATATATCACACACAGTCTGTACGCAGACATATATCACACACAAAGTCTGTACACAGACATATATCACACACACACAGCCTGTACACAGACATATATCATACACACAGTCTGTACAAGGACATATATCACACACACAGTCTGTACACAGACATATATCACACACACACACACACACAGCCTGTACACAGACATATACCACACACACACAGTCTGTACACAGACATATATCACACACACAGTCTGTACACATACATATATCACACACACAGTCTGTACACATCCATATATCAGACACACACAGGCTGTACACAGACATATATCACACACACAGTCTGTACACAGACATATATATCTCACAGATACTGTACACAAACATATATCACACACACAGCCTGTACACAGACATATACCACACACAGCCCGTACACAGACATATATCACACACACAGTCTGTACACAGACATATATCACACACACAGCCCGTACACAGACATATATCACACACACACAGCCCTTACACAGACATATATCACACACACAGCCTGTACACAGGCATATATCACACACACAGCCTGTACACAGACTTATGTCACACACACAGCCTGTACACAGACATATATCACACACACATCCTGTACACAGACATACATCACACACACAGTCTGTACACAGACATATATCACACACACAGCCGGTACACAGACATATACCACACACACAGTCTGTACACAGACATATATCACACACACAGCCTGTACACAGACATATATCACACACACAGTCTGTACACAGACATATATCACACACACAGTCTGTACACAGACATATATCACACACACAGTCTGTACACAGACATATATCACACACACAGTCTGTACACAGAAATATATCACACACACAGCCTGTACACAGACATATATCACACACACACAGTCTGCACACAGACAAATGTTACACACACAGCCTGTCCACAGACATATATCACGCACACACACAGTCTGTACACAGACATATACCACAAACACAGTCTGTACAGACATATATCACACACAGTCTGTACACAGACATATATCACACATGCAGTCTGTACACAGACATATATCACACACACAGCCTGTACACAGACATATATCACACACACAGTCTGTACACAGACATATATCACACACACAATCTGTACACAGACATATATCACACACACACACAGCCTGTACACAGACATATATCACACACACAGTCTGTACAGAGACATATATCACACACACAGCCTGTACACAGACACATATCACACACACAGCCTGTACAAAGACATATATCACACACACAGCCTGTACACAGACTTATACCACACAGTCTGTACACAGACATATATCACACACACAGTCTGTATACAGGCATATATAACACACATAGCTCGTACACAGACATATATCACACACAGGGCCTGTGCACAGACATAAATCGCACACACAGTCTGTACACAGACATATACCACACGTACAGTCTGTACACAGACATATATCACACACTCAGTCTGTACACAGACATATATCACATACACAGCCTGCACACAGACATATATCACACACACTGTCTGTACACAGACATATATCACACACACAGTCTGTACGCAGACATATATCACACACACACACAGTCTGTACACAGACATATATCACACACACACAGTCTGTACACAACATATATCACACACACAGCCTGTCCACAGACATATATCACACACACACACAGTCTGTACACAGACATATACCACACACACAGTCTGTATAGACATATATCACACACAGTCTGTACGCAGACATATATCACACACGAAGTCTGTACACAGACATATATCACACACACAGCCTGTACACAGACATATATCATACACACAGTCTGTACAAGGACATATATCACACACACAGTCTGTACACAGACATATATCACACACACACACACACAGCCTGTACACAGACATATACCACACACACACACAGTCTGTACACAGACATATATCACATACACAGTCTGTACACATACATATATCACACACACAGTATGTACACATCCATATATCACACACACGCAGGCTGTACACAGACATATATCATACACACAGTCTGTACACAGACATATATATCTCACAGAGACTGTACACAAACATATATCACACACACAGCCTGTACACAGACATATACCACACACAGCCCGTACACAGACATATATCACACAGACAGTCTGTACACAGACATATATCACACACACAGCCCGTACACAGACATATATCACACACACACACAGCCCTTACACAGACATATATCACACACACAGCCTGTACACAGGCATATATCACACACACAGCCTGTACACAGACTTATGTCACACACACAGCCTGTACACAGACATATATCACACACACATCCTGTACACAGATATATGTCACACACACAGCCCGTACACAGACATATATCACAAACACAGTCTGTAAACAGACATATATCACACAGACAGTCTGTACACAGATATATCACACACACAGCCCGTACACAGACATATATCACACACACAGACAGTACACAGACATATATCACACACACACAGCCTGTACACAGACATATATCACACACACAGCCTGTATACAGACATATATCACACACACAGTCTGTACACAGACATATATAATACACACAGTCTGCACACAGACATATATCACACACACAGCCTGTACACAGACATATATATCATACACACAGTCTGTGCACAGACATATATGACACACATAGACTGTACACAGAAATATATCAAACACACAGCCTGTACACAGACATATATCACACACACATCCCGTGCACAGACCTATATCACACACAGTCTGTACGCAGACATATACCAAACACAGCCTGTACACAGATATATATCACACACAGAGACTGTACCCAGACATATATCACACACAGAGACTGTACACAGACATATATCACACACACACACACAGCCCGTACACAGACATTTATCACACACACAGCACGTAAACAGATATATATCAAACACACAACCTGTACACAGATATATATCACACACACAGTCTGTACACAGACATATATCACACACACAGCCTGTACACAGACATATATCACACACAGAGACTGTACACAGATGTATATCACTCACACAGAGTCTGTACACAGACATATATCACACACAGAGTATGTACACAGACATATATCACACACACAGCCTGTACACAGACATATATCACACACACAGTCTGTACACAGACATATATCACAAACACAGTCTGTACACAGACATATATCACACACACAGCCCGTACACATACATATATGACACACACACATCCTGTACACAGACATATGTCACACAAACAGCCCGTACACAGACATATTTAAAAAAAACAGTCTGTACACAGACATATATCACGCACACAGCCGGTACACAGATATATCACATACGCAGTCTGTACACAGACATATATCACACACACATCCTGTACACAGACATACATCACACACACAGTCTGTACACAGACATATATCACACACACACAGCCTGTACACAGACATATATCACACACACACAGTCTGTACACAGACATATATCACACACACATCCTGTACACAGATATATGACATACACACAGCCCGTACACAAACATATATCACAAACACAGTCTGTACACATACATGTATCACACAGACAGTCTGTACACAGATATATCACACACACAGCCCGTACACAGACATATATCACACACACAGACAGTACACAGACATATATCACACACACACAGCCTGTACACAGACATATATCACACACACAGCCTGTATACAGACATATATCACACACACAGTCTGTACACAGACATATATCACACACACAGTCTGCACACAGACATATATCACACACACACAGCCTGTACACAGACATATATATCATACAAACAGTCTGTGCACAGACATATATGACACACATAGCCTGTACACAGAGATATATCAAACACACAGCCTGTACACAGACATATATCACACACACAGCCCGTGCACAGACCTATATCACACACAGTCTTTACGCAGAAATATACCACACACAGCCTGTACACAGATATATATCACACACAGAGACTGTACCCAGACATATATCACACACAAAGACTGTACACAGACATATATCACACACACACAGCCCGTACACAGACATTTATCACACACACAGCCCGTAAACAGATATATATCAAACACACAACCTGTACACAGATATATATCACACACACAGTCTGTACACAGACATATATCACACACACAGTCTGTACACAGACATATATCACACACAGAGACTGTACACAGATGTATATCACTCACACAGAGTCTGTACACAGACATATATCACACACCGAGTATGTACACAGACATATATCACACACACAGCCTGTACACAGACATATATCACACACACAATCTGTACACAGACATATATCACAAACACAGTCTGTACACAGACATATATCACACACACAGCCCGTACACAGACATATATGACACACACATCCTGTACACTGACCTATGTCACACAAACAGCCCGTACACAGACATATTTAACAAAAACAGTCTGTACACAGACATATATCACGCACACAGCCGGTACACAGATATATCACATACACAGTCTGTACACAGACATACATCACACACACAGACTGTACACAGACATATATCACACACACAGCCTGTGCACAGACATATATCACACACACAATCTGTACACAGACATGTATCACACATGCACAGCCTGTACACAGACATATATCATACACACAATCTGTACACAGATATATATCACACACACAGCCTGTATAGAGACATATATCACACACACAACCTGTACACAGACATATATATCACACACACAATCTGTGCACAGACATATATCACACACACAGTCTGGACACATACATATATCACACACAGTCTGTACACAGACATTATTCTCACACACAGACATATATCACACACACAGCCCTTACACAGACCTATATCACACACAGTCTGTACGCAGACATATACCATACACAGCCTGTACACAGATATATATCGCACACACACAGTCTGTACAGACATATATCACACACACACACAGTCTGTACACAGATATATAGCACACACACAATCTGTACACAGATATATATCCCACACAAAGCCTGTACAGACATATATCACACAGAGATTGTACACAGATATATATCACACACACAGCCTGTACACAGACTTATGTCACACACACACAGTCTGTACACAGACATATATCACACACACAGCCTGTACACAGACATATATCACACACACAATCTGTACGCAGACATATATCACACACACAGCCCGTACACAGAAAGATACCACACACACACAGTATGCACACAGATATATATCACACACACTCAGCCTGTACTCTGACATATATCACACACACAGTCTGTACACAGGCATATATCACACACACAGCCCGTATACAGACATATATCACACACAGAGACTGTACACAGACATATATCACGCACACACAGCCCATACACAGACATATATCACACACATAGCCCGTACACAGACATATATCAAACAAACAACCTGTACACAGATATATATCACACACACAGTCTGTACACAGACATAAATCACACACACAGTCTGTACACAGACATATATCATACACACAGTCTGTACACAGACATATATCATACACACAGTCTGTACACAGAGATATATCACACACACAGTCTGTACACAGACATATATCACACACAGTCTGTACACAGACATATATCACAAACACAGCCATTACACAGACATAAAACACATACACATCCTGTACACAGACATATGTCACACACACAGCCCGTACACAGACATATTCAACAAACACAGTCTGTACACAGACATATATCACACACACAGTCTGTACACAGACATATATCACACACACAGCCCGTACACAGACATACATCACACACACAGACTGTACACAGACATATATCACACACACAGCCTGTGCACAGTCATATATCACACAGAAAGTCTATACACAGACATATATCACAAACACACACTCTGTACACATACATATATCACACGCACACAGTCTGTAAACAGCCATATATCACACACACAGTCTGTACACAGACATATATCACACACAGTCTGTATACAGATATATATCACACACAGTCTGTACACAGACATATCACACATACACAGTCTGTACACAAATATATATCACACACACAGCCCGTACACAGAAATATACCACACACACACAGTAAGTACACAGACATACATCACACACACAGTCTGTACACAGACATATATCACACACACAGGCTGTACACAGATATATATCACACACACAGTCTGTACACAGACATATATCACACACACACAGTCTGTACAAACACATACCACACACACAGTCTGTACACAGACCTATATCACACACAGTCTGTACACAGACATATATCACACACGAAGTCTGTACACAGACATATATCACACACACACAGCCTGTACACAGACATATATCATACACACAGTCTGTACACGGACATATATCACACACACAGTCTGTACACAGACATATATCACACACACACACATACACAGCCTGTACACAGACATATACCACACACACACAGTCTGCACACAGACACATATCACACACACATTCTGTACACATACATATATCACACACACAGTCTGTACACATCCATATATCACACACACAGAGGCTGTACACAGACATATATCACACACACAGTCTGTACACAGACATATATATCACACAGAGACTGTACACACACATATATCACACACACAGACTGGACACAGACATATATCACACACACAGCCCGTACACAGACATATACCACACACAGCCCGTACACACACATATATCACACACACAGTCTGTACACAGACATATATCACACACACAGCCCGTACACAGACATATATCACACACACACAGCCCTTACACAGACATATATCACACACACAGCCTGTACACAGGCATATATCACACACACAGCCTGTACACAGACTTATGTCACACACACAGCCTGTACAGAGACAAATATCACACACACATCCTGTACACAGACATATGTCACACACACAGCCAGTACACAGACATATATCACAAACACAGTCTGTACACAGACATATATCACACACACAGCCTGTACACAGAGATATATCACACACACAGCCTGTACACAGACATATATCAGACACACAGCCCGTGCACAGACCTATATCACACACAGTCTGTACGCAGACATATACCACACACAGCCTGTACACAGATATATATCACACACAGAGACTGTACCCAGACATATATCACACACAGAGACTGTACACAGACATTTATCACAAACACAGCCCGTAAACAGACATATATCAAACACACAACCTGTACACAGACATATATCACACTCAGAGACTGTACACATATATATATCACTCACACAGAGTCTGTACACAGACATATATCACACACTCACAGTCTGTACACAGATATATATCACACACACAGTCTGTACACAGACATATATCACACACACAGTCTGTACACAGACATACATCACACACAGAGTATGTACACAGACATATATCACACACCAGCCTGTACACAGACATATATCACACACACAGTCTGTACACAGACATATATCACACACACAACGCCTGTACACAGGCATATATCACACACACATCCTGTACACAGGCATATGTCACACACACAGCCCGTACACAGACATATATCACAAACAACAGTCTGTACACAGACATATATCACACAGACAGTTTGTACACAGATATATCACACACACAGCCCGTACACAGACATACATCACACACACAGACAGTACACAGACATATATCACACACACAGCCTGTGCACAGACATATATCACGCACACAGTCTGTACACAGACATATATCACACACACACAACCAGTACACAGACATATATCCCACACACAGTCTGTACACAGACATATATCACACACACAGCCTGTATACAGATATATATCACACACACAGTCTGTACACAGACATATATCACACACACAGCCTGTATACAGACATATATCACACACACAGCCTGTACACAGACATATATATCATACACACAGTCTGTGCACAGACATATATGACACACACAGCCTGTACACAGAGATATATCAAACACACAGCCTGTACGCAGACATATATCACACACACAGCCCGTGCACAGACCTATATCACACACAGTCTGTACGCAGACATATACCACACACAGCCTGTACACAGATATATATCACACACAGAGACTGTACCCAGACATATATCACACACAAAGACTGTACACAGACATATATCACACACACACACAGCCCGTACACAGACATTTATCACACACACACAGCCCGTAAACAGACATATATCAAACACACAACCTGTACACAGATATATATCACACACACAGTCTGTACACAGACATATATCACACACACAGTCTGTACACAGACATATATCACACACACAGCCTGTATACAGACATATATCACACACACAGTCTGTACACAGACATATATATCATACACACAGTCTGTGCACAGACATATATGACACACACAGCCTGTACACAGAGATATATCAAACACACAGCCTGTACCCAGACATATATCACAAACACAGCCCGTGCACAGACCTATATCACACACAGTCTGTACGCAGACATATACCACACACAGCCTGTACACAGATATATATCACACACAGAGACTGTACCCAGACATATATCACACACAGAGACTGTACACAGACATATATCACACACACACAGCCCGTACACAGACATTTATCACACACACAGCCCGTAAACAGACATATATCAAACACACAACCTGTACACAGATATATATCACACACACAGTCTGTACAAAGACATATATCACACACACAGTCTGTACACAGACATATATCACACACAGAGACTGTACACAGATGTATATCACTCACACAGAGTCTGTACACAGACATATATCGCACACACACACAGTCTGTACACAGACATATATCACACACAGAGTATGTACACAGACATATATCACACACACAGCCCGTACACAGACATATATGACACACACATCCTGTACACAGACCTATGTCACAAAAACAGCCCGTACACAGACATATTTAACAAAAACAGTCTGTACACAGACATATATCACGCAAACAGCCGGTACACAGATATATCACACACACAGTCTGTACACAGACATACATCACACACACACAGACTGTATACAGACATATATCACACACACAGCCTGTGCACAGACATATATCACACACACAATCTGTACACAGACATATATCACACACGCACAGCCTGTACACAGACATATATCATACACACAATCTGTACAC
The DNA here is from genome assembly GCF_044704955.1 of Pristiophorus japonicus. Classification (NCBI taxonomy): domain Eukaryota; kingdom Metazoa; phylum Chordata; class Chondrichthyes; family Pristiophoridae; genus Pristiophorus; species Pristiophorus japonicus. The sequence continues at coordinate 408,551 of NW_027254371.1, forward strand.
AGATATATATCACACACACAGCCTGTATAGAGACATATATCACACAAACAACGTGTACACAGACATATATATCACACACACAATCGGTGCACAGACATATATCACACACACAGTCTGGACACATACATATATCACACACAGTCTGTACACAGACATTATTCACACACACAGACATATATCACACACACAGCCCTTACACAGACCTATATCACACACAGTCTTTACGCAGACATATACCATACACAGCCTGTACACAGATATATCACACACACACACAGTCTGTACAGACATATATCACACACACACAGTCTGTACACAGACATATAGCACACACACAGTCTGTACACAGATATATATCCCACACACAGCCTGTACAGACATATATCACACAGAGATTGTACACAAATATATATCACACACACAACCTGTACACAGACTTATGTCACACACACACAGTCTGTACACAGACATATATCACACACACAGCCTGTACACAGACATATATCACACACAGAGACTGTACGCAGACATATATCACACACACACAGTCTGTACACAGACATATATCACACACACACACAGCCTGTACACAGACATATATCACACACACAGTCTGTACACAGACATATATCACACACACAGCCTGTACACAGACACATACCACACACACAGCCAGTACAAAGACATGTATCACACACATAGCCTGTGCACAGACATATACCACGCAGTCTGTACACAGACATATATCACACACACAGTCTGTATACAGGCATATATAGCACACATGGTCTGTACACAGACATATATCACACACACAGCCTGTCCACAGACATATATCACACACACAGCCTGTCCACAGACATATAGCACACACACACAGTCTGTACAGACATATACCACACACACAGTCTGTACACAAACCTATATCACACACAGTCTGTACGCAGACATATATCACACACGAAGTCTGTACACAGACATATATAACACACACACAGCCTGTACACAGACATATATCATAAACACAGTCTGTACACGGACATATATCACACACACAATCTGTACACAGACATATATCACACACACACACACACAGCCTGTACACAGACATATACCAGACACAGCCCGTACACAGACATATATCACACACACAGTCTGTGCACAAACATATATCACACACACAGCCCGTACACAGACATATATCACACACACAGCCATTACACAGACATATATCACACACACAGCCTGTACACAGGCATATATCACACACACAGCCTGTACACAGGCATATATCACACACACAGCCTGTACACAGATTTATGTCACACACACAGCCTGTACACAGACATATATCTCACACAAATCCTGTACACAGACATATGTCACACACACAGCCCGTACACAGACATATATCACAAACAACAGTCTGTACACAGACATATATCACACAGACAGTCTGTACACAGATATATCACACACACAGCCCGTACACAGACATACATCACACACACAGACAGTACACAGACATATATCACACACACAGCCTGTGCACAGGCATATATCACACACACAGTCTGTACACAGACATATATCACACACACACAGCCTGTACACAGACATATATCACACACACAGTCTGTACACAGACATATATCACACACACAGCCTGTATACAGACATATATCACACACACAGTCTGTACACAGACATATATCACACACACAGCCTGTATACAGACATATATCACACACACAGCCTGTACACAGACATATATATCATACACACAGTCTGTGCACAGACATATATGACACACACAGCCTGTACACAGAGATATATCAAACACACAGCCTGTACACAGACATATATCACACACACAGCCCGTGCACAGACCTATATCACACACAGTCTGTACGCAGACATATACCACACACAGCCTGTACACAGATATATATCACACACAGAGACTGTACCCAGACATATATCACACACAGAGACTGTACACAGACATATATCACACACACACAGCCCGTACACAGACATTTATCACACACACAGCCCGTAAACAGGCATATATCAAACACACAACCTGTACACAGATATATATCACACACACAGTCTGTACACAGATATATATCACACACACAGTCTGTACACAGACATATATCACACACAGAGACAGTACACAGATGTATATCACTCACACAGAGTTTGTACACAGACATATATCGCACACACACAGTCTGTACACAGATATATATCACACACACAATCAGTACACATACATATATCACACACACACAATCTGTACACAGACATATATCACACACAGAGTATGTACACAGATATATATCACACGCACAGCCTGTACACAGACCTATATCACACACACAGTCTGTACACAGACATATATCACACACACAGCCCGTACACAGACATATATGACACACACATCCTGTACACAGACCTATGTCACACAAACAGCCCGTACACAGAAATATTTAACAAAAACAGTCTGTACACAGACATATATCATGCACACAGCCGGTACACAGATATATCACACACACAGTCTGTACACAGACATACATACACACACAGACTGTGCACAGACATATATCACACACACAGCCTGTGCACAGACATATATCACACACACAATCTGTACACAGACATATATCACACACGCACAGCCTGTACACAGACATATATCATACACACAATCTATACACAGATATATATCACACACACAGCCTGTATAGAGACATATATCACACAAACAACCTGTACACCGACATATATATCACACACACAATCGGTGCACAGACATATATCACACACACAGTCTGGACACATACATATATCACACACAGTCTGTACACAGACATTATTCACACACACAGACATATATCACACAAACAGCCCTTACACAGATCTATATCACACACAGTCTTTACGCAGACATATACCATACACAGCCTGTACACAGATATATATCACACACACAGAGTCTGTACAGACATATATCACACACACACAGTCTGTACACAGACATATAGCACACACACAGACTGTACACAGATATATATCCCACACACAGCCTGTACAGACATATATCACACAGAGATTGTACACAGATATATATCACACACACAGCCTGTACACAGACTTATGTCACACACACACAGTCTGTACACAGACATATATCACACACACAGCCTGTACACAGACATATATCAGACACACAGTCTGTACACAGACATATATCACACACACAGTCAGTAAACAGACATATATCACACACACAGTCTGTACACAGACATATATCACACACACAGTCTGTACACAGACATATATCACACACACAGTCTGTACACAGGCATATATCACACACACAGCCCGTATACAGACATATGTCACACACAGAGACTGTACACAGACATATATCACGCACACACAGCCCATACACAGACATATATCACACACACAGCCCGTACACAGACATATATCAAACACACAACCTGTACACAGATATATATCACACACACAGTCTGCACACAGACATATATCATACACACAGTCTGTACACAGACATATATCACACACACAGTCTGTACACAGAAATATATCACACACAGTCTGTACACAGAATTATATCACACACACAGCCCGTACACAGACATATAACACACACACAGCCCGTACACAGACATATATCAAACACACAACCTGTACACAGATATATATCACACACACAGTCTGTACACAGACATATATCACACACACAGCCCGTACACAGACATACATCACACACACAGACTGTACACAGACATATATCACACACACAGCCTGTGTACAGTCATATATCACACACAAAGTCGATACACAGACATATATCACAAACACACAGTCTGTACACAGACATATATCACAGGCACACAGTCTGTACACAGACATTTATCACACACAGTCTGTATACAGACATATATCACACACAGTCTGTACACAGACATATCACACACACACAGTCTGTACACAGACATATATCACACACACAGCCCGTACACAGAAATATACCACACACACACAGTCAGTACACAGACATATATCAAACACACAGTCTGTACACAGACATATATCACAGACACAGTCTGTACACAGACATATATCACACACACAGTCTGTACACAGACATATATCACACACGCAGACTGTAAACAGACATATATCACACACACAGTCTGTACACAGACATATATCACACACACAGTCTGTACACAGGCATATATCACACACACAGCCCGTATACAGACATATGTCACACACAGAGACTGTACACAGACATATATCACGCACACACAGCCCATACACAGACATATATCACACACACAGCCCGTACAAAGACATATATCAAACACACAACCTGTACACAGATATATATCACACACACAGTCTGCACACAGACATATATCATACACACAGTCTGTACACAGACATATATCACACACACAGTCTGTACACAGAAATATATCACACACAGTCTGTACACAGAATTATATCACACACACAGCCCGTACACAGACATATAACACACACACAGCCCGTACACAGACATATATCAAACACACAACCTGTACACAGATATATATCACACACACAGTCTGTACACAGACATATATCACACACACAGCCCGTACACAGACATACATCACACACACAGACTGTACACAGACATATATCACACACACAGCCTGTGTACAGTCATATATCACACACAAAGTCGATACACAGACATATATCACAAACACACAGTCTGTACACAGACATATATCACAGGCACACAGTCTGTACACAGACATTTATCACACACAGTCTGTATACAGACATATATCACACACAGTCTGTACACAGACATATCACACACACACAGTCTGTACACAGACATATATCACACACACAGCCCGTACACAGAAATATACCACACACACACAGTCAGTACACAGACATATATCAAACACACAGTCTGTACACAGACATATATCACACACACAGTCTGTACACAGACATATATCACACACACAGTCTGTACACAGACATATATCACACACGCAGACTGTAAACAGACATATATCACACACACAGTCTGTACACAGACATATATCACACACACAGCCTGTACACAGACATATATCACACACACAGTCTGTACACAGACATATATCACACACACAGCCTGTATACAGACATATATCACACACACAGTCTGTACACAGACATATATCACACACACAGCCTGTATACAGACATATATCACAACACAGCCTGTACACAGACATATATATCATACACACAGTCTGTGCACAGACATATATGACACACACAGCCTGTACACAGAGATATATCAAACACACAGCCTGTACACAGACATATATCACACACACAGCCCGTGCACAGACCTCTATCACACACAGTCTGTACGCAGACATATACCACACACAGCCTGTACACAGATATATATCACACACAGAGACTGTACCCAGACATATATCACACACAGAGACTGTACACAGACATATATCACACACACACAGCCCGTACACAGACATTTATCACACACACAGCCTGTAAACAGACATATATCAAACACACAACCTGTACACAGATATATATCACACACGCAGTCTGTACACAGACATATATCACACACACTGTCTGTACACAGACATATATCACACACAGAGACTGTACACAGATGTATAGCACTCACACAGAGTCTGTACACAGACATATATCGCACACAAAGTCTGTACACAGATATATATCACACACACAGAGTATGTACACAGACATATATCACACACACAGCCTGTACATAGACATATATCACACACACAGTCTGTACACAGACATATATCACACACACAGCCCGTACACAGACATATATAACACACACATCCTGTTCACAGACCTATGTCACACAAACAGCCCGTACAGAGACATATTTAACAAAAACAGTCTGTACACAGACATATATCACGCACACAGCCGGTACACAGATATATCACACACACAGTCTGTACACAGACATACATCACACACACAGACTGTACACATACATATATCACACACACAGCCTGTGCACAGACATATATCACACACACAATCTGTACACAGACATATATCACACACGCACAGCCTGTACACAGACATATATCATACACACAATCTGTACACAGATATATATCACACACACAGCCTGTATTGAGACATATATCACACAAACAACCTGTACACAGACATATATATCACACACACAATCGGTGCACAGACATATATCACATACATAGTCTGGACACATACATAGATCACACACAATCTGTACACATACATATATCACACACACAGTCTGTACACAGACATATATCACATACATATTCTGGACACATACATAGATCACACACAGTCTGTACACATACATATATCACACACACAGAGACTGTACACAGACATATATCACACACACACAGCCCGTACACAGACATTTATCACACACACAGCCTGTAAACAGACATATATCAAACACACAACCTGTACACAGATATATATCACAGACACAGTCTGTACACAGACATATATCACACACACTGTCTGTACACAGACATATATCACACACAGAGACTGTACACAGATGTATATCACTCACACAGAGTCTGTACACAGACATATATCGCACACACAGTCTGTACACAGATATATATCACACACACAGAGTATGTACACAGAAATATATCACACACACAGCCTGTACACAGACATATATCACACACACAGTCTGTACACAGACATATATCACACACACAGCCCGTACACAGACATATATGACACACACATCCTGTTCACAGACCTATGTCACACAAACAGCCCGTACACAGACATATTTAACAAAAACAGTCTGTACACAGACATATATCACGCACACAGCCGGTACACAGATATATCACACACACAGTCTGTACACAGACATACATCACACACACAGACTGTACACAGACATATATCACACACACAGCCTGTGCACAGACATATATCACACACTCAATCTGTACACAGACATATATCACACACGCACAGCCTGTACACAGACACATATCATACACACAATCTGTACACAGATATATATCACACACACAGTCTGTATTGAGACATATATCACACAAACAACCTGTACACAGACATATATATCACACACACAATCGGTGCACAGACATATATCACATACATAGTCTGGACACATACATAGATCACACACAGTCTGTACACATACATATATCACACACACAGTCTGTACACAGACATATATCACACACAGTCTGTACACAGAATTATATCACACACACAGCCCGTACACAGACATATAACACACACACATCCTGTACACAGACATATGTCACACACACAGCCCGTACACAGACATATTTAACAAACACAGCCTGTACACAGACATTTATCACACACACAGCCCGTACACAGACATATAACACACACACATCCTGTACACAGACATATATCACACACACAGCCCGTACACAGACATATATCAAACACACAACCTGTACACAGATATATATCACACACACAGTCTGTACACAGACATATATCACACACACAGCCAGTACACAGACATACATCACACACACAGACTGTACACAGACATATATCACACACACAGCCTGTGCACAGTCATATATCACACACAAAGTCGATACACAGACATATATCACAAACACACAGTCTGTACACAGACATATACCACACGCACACAGTCTGCAAACAGACATATATCACACACACAGTCTGTACACAGACATATATCACACACAGTCTGTATACAGACATATATCACACACAGTCTGTACCCAGACATATCACACACACACAGTCTGTACACAGACATATATCACACACACAGCCCGTACACAGAAATATACCACACACACACAGTCAGTACACAGACATATATCACACACACAGTCTGTACACAGACATATATCACACACACAGTCTGTACACAGACATATATCACACACACAGTCTGTACACAGACATATATCACACACACAGTCTGTAAACAGACATATATCACACACACAGTCTGTACACAGACATATATCACACACACAGCCTGTACACAGACATATATCACACACACAGTCTGTACACAGACATATATCACACACACATTCTGTACACAGACATATATCACACACAAAGTCATTACACAGACATATATCACACACAAAGTCTGTTCACAGACATATATCACACACACACAGTCTGTACACAGACCTATATCACACACAGTCTGTACACAGATATATATCAAACACACAACCTGTACGCAGATATATATCACACACACAGTCTGTACACAGACATATATCACACACACAGTCTGTACACAGACATATATCACACACAGAGACTGTACACAGATGTATATCACTCACAAAGAGTCTGTACACAGACATATATCGCACACACAGTCTGTACACAGATATATATCACACACACAGAGTATGTACACAGACATATATCACACACACAGCCTGTACACAGACATATATCACACACACAGTCTGTACACAGACATATATCACACACACAGCCCGTACACAGACATATATGACACACACATCCTGTTCACAGATCTATGTCACACAAACAGCCCGTACACAGACATATTTAACAAAAACAGTCTGTACACAGACATATATCACGCACACAGCCGGTACACAGATATATCACACACACAGTCTGTACACAGACATACATCACACACACAGACTGTACACAGACATATATCACACACACAGTCTGTACACAGACATATATCACACACACACACACACACACACAGCCTGTACACAGACATATACCAGACACAGCCCGTACACAGACATATATCACACACACAGCCCGTACACAGACATATATCACACACACACAGCCCGTACACAGACATATATCACACACACAGCCTGTACTCAGGCATATATCACACACACAGTCAGTACACAGACATATATCACACGGTAATTCTGTTCACAGACATATATCACACACACACAGTCTGTACAGACATATACCACACACACAGTCTGTACACAGACCTATATCACACACAGTCTGTACACAGACATATATCACACACGAAGTCTGTACACAGACATATATAACACACACACAGCCTGTACACAGACATATATCTTACACACAGTCTGTACACGGACATATATCACACACACAGTCTGTACACAGACATATATCACACACACACACACACACACACACACACACACAGCCTGTACACAGACATATACCAGACACAGCCCGTACACAGACATATATCACACACACAGTCTGTACACAGACATATATCACACACACAGCCCGTACACAGACATGTATCACACACGCACAGCCCTTACACAGACATATATCACACACACAGCCTGTACACAGGCATATATCACACACACAGCCTGTACACAGACTTATGTCACACACACAGCCTGTACACAGACATATGTCACACACACAGCCCGTACACAGACATTTATCAAAAACAACAGTCTGTACACAGACATATATCACACAGACAGTCTGTACACAGATATATCACACACACAGCCCGTACACAGACATACATCACACACACAGACAGTACACAGACATATATCACACACACAGCCTGTGCACAGACATATATCACACACACAGTCTGTACACAGACATGTATCACACACACACAGCCTGTACACAGACATATATCACACACACAGTCTGTACACAGACATATATCACACGCACAGCCTGTATACCGACATATATCACACACACAGTCTGTACACAGACATATATCACACACACAGCCTGTATACAGACATATATCACACACACAGCCTGTACACAGACATATATATCATACACACAGTCTGTGCACAGACATATATGACACACACAGCCTGTACACAGAGATATATCAAACACACAGCCTGTACACAGACATATATCACACACACAGCCCGTGCACAGACCTATATCACACACAGTCTGTACACAGACAGATGCCACACACAGCCTGTACACAGATATATATCACACACAGAGACTGTACCCAGACATATATCACACACAGAGACTGTACACAGACATATATCACACACACAGTATGTACACAGACATATATCAAACACTCAATCTGTACACAGACATATATCACACACAGAGTATGTACACAGACATATATCACACACACAGCCTGTACACAGACATATATCACACACACAGTCTGTACACAGACATATATCACACACACAGGCCGTAAACAGACATATATCAAACACACAACCTGCACACAGATATATATCACACACACAGTCTGTACACAGACATATATCACACACAGAGACTATACACAGATGTATATCACTCACACAGTGTCTGTACACAGACATATGTCACACACACAGCCCGTACACAGACATATATCAAAAACAACAGTCTGTACACAGACATATATCACACAGACAGTCTGTACACAGATATATCACACACACAGCCCGTACACAGACATACATCACACACACAGACAGTACACAGACATATATCACACACACAGCCTGTGCACAGACATATATCACACACACAGTCTGTACACAGACATGTATCACACACACACAGCCTGTACACAGACATATATCACACACACAGTCTGTACACAGACATATATCACACGCACAGCCTGTATACCGACATATATCACACACACAGTCTGTACACAGACATATATCACACACACAGCCTGTATACAGACATATATCACACACACAGCCTGTACACAGACATATATATCATACACACAGTCTGTGCACAGACATATATGACACACACAGCCTGTACACAGAGATATATCAAACACACAGCCTGTACACAGACATATATCACACACACAGCCCGTGCACAGACCTATATCACACACAGTCTGTACACAGACAGATGCCACACACAGCCTGTACACAGATATATATCACACACAGAGACTGTACCCAGACATATATCACACACAGAGACTGTACACAGACATATATCACACACACAGTATGTACACAGACATATATCAAACACTCAATCTGTACACAGACATATATCACACACAGAGTATGTACACAGACATATATCACACACACAGCCTGTACACAGACATATATCACACACACAGTCTGTACACAGACATATATCACACACACAGGCCGTAAACAGACATATATCAAACACACAACCTGCACACAGATATATATCACACACACAGTCTGTACACAGACATATATCACACACACAGTCTGTACACAGACATATATCACACACAGAGACTATACACAGATGTATATCACTCACACAGAGTCTGTACACAGACATATATCGCACACACACAGTCTGTACACAGATATATATCACACACACAGTATGTACACAGACATATATCACACACTCAATCTGTACACAGACATATATCATACACAGAGTATGTACACAGACATATATCACACACACAGCCTGTACACAGACATATATCACACACACAGTCTGTACACAGACATATATCACACACACAGCCCGTACACAGACATATATGACACACACATCCTGTACACAGACCTATGTCACACAAACAGCCCGTACACAGACATATTTAATAAAAACAGTCTGTACACAGACATATATCACGCACACAGCCGGTACACAGATATATCACACACACAGTCTGTACACAGACATACATCACACACACAGACTGTACACAGACATATATCACACACACAGCCTGTGCACAGACATATATCACACACACAATCTGTACACAGACATATATCACACACGCACAGCCTGTACACAGACATATATCATACACACAATCTGTACACAGATATATATCACACACACAGCCTGTATAGAGACATATATCACACACACAACCTGTACACAGACATATATATCACACACACAATCTGTGCACAGACATATATCACACACACAGTCTGGACACATACATATATCACACACAGTCTGTACACAGACATTATTCACACACACAGACATATATCACATACACAGCCCTTACACAGACCTATATCACACACAGTCTGTACGCAGACATATACCATACACAGCCTGTACACAGATATATATATCACACACACACAATCTGTACAGACATATATCACACACACACAGTCTGTGCACAGATATATAGCACACACACAGTCTGTACACAGATATATATCCCACACACAGCCTGTACAGATATATATCACACAGAGATTGTACACAGATATATATCACACACACAGCCTGTACACAGACTTATGTCACACACACACAGTCTGTGCACAGACATATATCACACACACAGCCTGTACACAGACATATATCACACACACAGTCTGTACGCAGACATATATCACACACACAGCCCGTACACAGAAAGATACCACACACATACAGTCTGCACACAGATATATATCACACACACTCAGCCTGTACTCTGACATATATCACACACACAGTCTGTACACAGGCATATATCACACACACAGCCCGTATACAGACATATATCACACACAGAGACTGTACACAGACATATATCACGCACACACAGCACATACACAGACATATATCACACACACAGCCCGTACACAGACATATATCAAACACACAACCTGTACACAGATATATATCACACACACAGTTTGTACACAGACATAAATCACACACACAGTCTGTACACAGACATATATCATACACACAGTCTGTACACAGACATATATCACACACACAGCCTGTACGCAGACATATATCACACACACAGTCTGTACACAGACATATATCGCACTCACAGTCTGTACACAGACATATATCACACACACAGTCTGTACACAGACATATATCACACACACACACAGCCTGTACACAGACATATATCACACTCACACAGTCTGTAAACAGACATATATCACACACACAGCCTGTACACAGACACATATCACACACACAGCCAGTACACAGACATATATCACACACATAGCGTGTACACAGACATATACCGCACAGTCTGTACACAGACATATATCACACACACAGGCTGTATACAGGCATATATAGCACACATAGTCTGTACACAGACATATATCACACACACAGCCTATCCACAGACATATATCACACACACAGCCTGTCCACAGACATATATCACACACACACACAGTCTGTACAAACATATACCACACACACAGTCTGTACACAGACCTATATCACACACAGCCTGTACACAGACATATATCACACACGACATCTGTACACAGACATATATCACACACACAGCCTGTACACAGACATATATCATACACACAGTCTGTACACGGACATATATCACACACACAGTCTGTACACAGACACATATCACACACACACACACACAGCCTGTACACAGACATATACCACACACACACAGTCTGTACACAGACATATATCACACACACAGTCTGTACACATACATATATCACACACACAGTCTGTACACATCCATATATCACACACACAGTCTGTACACAGACAGAAATATCTGACAGAGACTGTACACAAACATATATCACAATCACAGTCTGTACACAGACATATATCACACACACAGCCCGTACACAGACATATACCACACACAGCCCGTACACAGACATATATCACACACACAGTCTCTACACAGACATATTTCACACACACAGCCCGTACACAGACATATATCACACACACACAGCCCGTACACAGACCTATATCACACACACAGCCTGTACACAGACTTATGTCACACACACAGCCTGCACACAGACATATATCACACACACAGCCTGTACACAGACATATATCACACATACAGTCTGTACACAGACAAATATCACACACACAGACAGTAAACAGACATATATCACACACACAGTCTGTTCACAGACATATATCACACACAGAGTCTGGACACAGACATATATCACACACACAGCCTGTACGCAGACATATATCACACACACAGTCTGTACACAGACATATATCACACAGAGAGACTGCACACAGACATATATCACACACACACAGTCTGTACACAGACATATATCACACACACACACAGCCTGTACACAGACATATATCACACTCACACAGTCTGTACACAGGCATATATCACACACACGGCCTGTACACAGACACATATCACACACACAGCCAGTACACAGACATATATCACACACATAGCCTGAACACAGACATATACCACACAGTCTGTACACAGACATATATCACACACACAGGCTGTATACAGGCATATATAGCACACACAGCCTGTCCACAGACATATATCACACACACACACACACAGTCTGTACAGACATATACCACACACACAGTCTGTACACAGACCTATATCACACACAGTCTGTACACAGACATATATCACACACGAAGTATGTACACAGACATATATCACACACACACAGCCTGTACACAGACATATATCATACACACAGTCTGTACACGGACATATATCACACACACAGTTGTACACAGACATATATCACACACACACACACACACAGCCTATACACAGACATATACCACACACACAGTCTGTACACAGACATATATCACACACACAGTCTGTACACATACATATATCACACACACAGTCTGTACACATCCATATATCACACACACAGTCTGTACACAGACAGAAATATCTGACAGAGACTGTGCACAAATATATATCACGCTCACAGTCTGTACACAGACATATATCACACACACAGCCCGTACACAGACATATACCACACACAGCCCGTACACAGCCATATATCACACACACAGTCTGTACACAGACATATATCACACACACAGCGCGTACACAGACATATACCACACACAGCCCGTACACAGACATATATCACACACACAGTCTGTACACAGATATATATCACACACAGCCCGTACACAGACATACATCACACACACAGACAGTACACAGACATATATCACACACACAGCCTGTGCACAGACATATATCACACACACAGTCTGTACACAGACATATATCACACACACACAGCCTGTGCACAGACATATATCACACACACAGTCTGTACACAGACATATATCACACACACAGCCTGTATACAGACATATATCACACACACAGCCTGTACACAGACATATATATCATACACACAGTCTGTGCACAGACATATATGACACACACAGCCTGTACACAGAGATATATCACACACACAGCCTGTACACAGACATATATCACACACACAGCCCGTGCACAGACCTATATCACACACAGTCTGCACGCAGACATATACCACACACAGCCTGTACACAGATATATATCACACACAGAGACTGTACTCAGACATATATCACACACAGAGACTGTACACAGACATATGTCACACACACACAGCCCGTACACAGACATTTATCAGAAACACTGCCCGTAAACAGACATATATCAAACACACAACCTGTACACAGATATATATCACACACACAGTCTGTACACAGACATATATCACACACACAGTCTGTACACAGACATATATCACACTCAGAGACTGTACACAGATATATATCACTCACACAGAGTCTGTACACAGACATTAATCGCACACACACAGTCTGTACACAGATATATATCACACACACAGTCTGTACACAGACATATATCACACACACAGTCTGTACACAGACATATATCACACACAGAGTATGTACACAGACATATATCACACACACAGCCTGTACACAGACAAATATCACACACACAGTCTGTACACAGACATATATCACGAACACAATCTGTACACAGACATATATCACACACACAGCCCGTACACAGACATATGTGACACACACATCCTGTACACAGACCTATGTCACACACACACAGCCCGTACACAGACATATTTAAGAAAAACAGTCAGAACACAGACATATATCACGCACGCAGTCGGTACACAGATATATCACACACACAGTCTGTACACAGACATACATCACACACACAGACTGTACACAGACATATATCACACACACAGCCTGTACACAGACATATATCACACACACAGCCCTTGCACAGACATATATCACACACACAGTCTGTACACAGACATATATCACACACACACAGTCTTTACACAGACATATAGCACACACACAGTCTGTACACAGATATATATCCCACACGCAGCCTGGACACATACATATATCACACACAGTCTGTACACAGACATTATTCACACACACAGACATATATCACACAGACAGCCCTTACACAGACCTATATCACACACAGTCTGTACGCAGACATATATCAAACACAGCCTGTACACAGATATATATCCCACACACATCCTATACAGACATATATCACACAGAGATTGTACACAGATATATATCACACACACAGATTGTACACAGACTTATGTCACTCACACACAGTCTGTACACAGACATATATCACACACACAGCCTGTACACAGACATATATCACACACACAGTCTGTACGCAGACATATATCACACACACAGCCCGTACACAGAAATATACCACACACACACAGTCTGTACACAGATATATATCACACACACTCAGTCTGTACTCTGACATATATCACACACACAGTCTGTACACAGGTATATATCACACACAGCCCGTATACAGACATATATCACAAACAGAGACTGTACACAGATATATATCACGCACACACAGCCCATACACAGACATATATCACACACACAGCCCGTACACAGACATATATCAAACACACAATCTGTACACAGATATATATCACACACACAGTCTGTACACAAACATATATCACACACACAATCTGTACACAGGCATATAGCACACACAGAGACTGTACACAGACATATATCACACACATACAGTCTGTACACAGACATATATCACACACACAGTCTGTACACAGACATATATCATACACACAGTCTGTACACAGACATATATCACACACACAGCCTGTACACAGACATATATCACACACACAGTCTGTACACAGACATATTACACACACAGTCTGTACACAGACATATATCACACACACAGCCCGTACACAGACATATAACACACACACATCCTGTACACAGACATATGTCACACACACAGCCCGTACACAGACATATTTAACAAACACAGCCTGTACACAGACATTTATCATACACACAGCCCGTACACAGACATATAACACACATACATCCTGTACACAGACATATATCACACACACAGCCCGTACACAGGCATATATCAAACACACAACCTGTACACAGATATATATCACTCACACAGTCTGTACACAGACATATATCAAACACACAGCCCGTACACAGACATACATCACACACACCGACTGTACACAGACATATATCACACACACAGCCTGTGCACAGTCATATATCACACACAAAGTCTATACACAGACATATATCACACACACACAGTCTGTAAACAGACATATATCACACACACAGTCTGTACACAGACATATATCACACACAGTTTGTATACAGACATATGTCACACACAGTCTGTACACAGACATATCACACACACACAGTCTGTACACAGACATATATCACACACACAGCCCGTACACAGAAATATACCACACACACACAGTCAGTACACAGACATATATCACACACACAGTCTGTACACAGACATATATCAAACACACAGTCTGTACACAGACATATATCACACACACAGTCTGTACACAGACATATATCACACACGCAGTCAGTAAACAGACAGATATCACACACACAGTCTGTACACAGACATATATCACACACACAGTCTGTACACAGACATATATCACACACACAGCCTGTACACAGACACATATCACACACACAGTCTGTACACAGACATATATCACACACACAGTCTGTACACAGACATATATCACACACACAGTCTGTACACAGACATATATCACACACACAGTCTGTTCACAGATATATATCACACACACAGTCTGGACACAGACATATATCACACACACAGTCTGTACACAGGCATATATCACACACACAGTCCGCATACAGACATATATCGCACACACTGTCTGTACACAGACATATATCACACACACAGTCTGAACACAGACATATATCACACACACAGTCTGTACACAGACATATATCACACACACAGTATGTACACAGACATATATCACACACAGAGACTGTACACAGACATATATCACAAACACAGTCTGTACACAGACATATATCACACACGCAGTCAGTACACAGACATATATCACACACACAGTCTGTACACAGACATATATCACACACACAGCCTGTACACAGACATATATCACACACACACAGCCTGTGCACAGACATATATCACACACACATACTGTACACAGACATATATCACACACACAGCCTGTATACAGACATACATCACACACACAGCCTGTACACAGACATATATATCATACACACAGTCTGTGCACAGACATATATGACACACACAGCCTGTACACAGAGATATATCGCACACACAGCCTGTACACAGATATATATCACACACACAGCCCGTGCACTGACCTATATCACACACATTCTGGACGCAGACATATACCACACACAGCCTGTACACAGATATATATCACACACAGAGACTGTACCCAGACATATATCACACACAGAGACTGTACACAGACATATATCACACACACACAGCCCGTACACAGACATTTATCAGAAACACAGCCCGTAAACAGACATATATCACACACACAGTCTGTACACAGACGTATATCACACACACAGCCTGTACACAGACATATATCACACACACAGTCTGTACACAGACATATATCACACACACAGTCTGTACACAGACATATATCACACACAAAGTCAGTACACAGACATATATCACACACAAAGTCTGTTCACAGACATATATCACACACACACAGTCTGTACACAGACCTATATCACACACAGTCTGTACACAGATATATATAAAACACACAACCTGTACGCAGATATATATCACACACACAGTCTGTACACAGACATATATCACACACACAGTCTGTACACAGACATATATCACACACAGAGACTGTACACAGATGTATATCACTCACAAAGAGTCTGTACACAGACATATATCGCACACACAGTCTGTACACAGATATATATCACACACACAGAGTATGTACACAGACATATATCACACACACAGCCTGTACACAGACATATATCACACACACAGTCTGTACACAGACATATATCACACACACAGCCCGTACACAGACATATATGACACACACATCCTGTTCACAGATCTATGTCACACAAACAGCCCGTACACAGACATATTTAACAAAAACAGTCTGTACACAGACATATATAACACACACAGACTGTACACAGACATATATCACACACACAGTCTGTACACAGACATACATCACACACACAGACTGTACACAGACATATATCACACACACAGTCTGTACACAGACATATATCACACACACACACACACACAGCCTGTACACAGACATATACCAGACACAGCCCGTACACAGACATATATCACACACACAGTCTGTACACAGACATATATCACACACACAGCCCGTACACAGACATATATCACACACACACAGCCCGTACACAGGCATATATCACACACACAGCCTGTACACAGGCATATATCACACACACAGTCAGTACACAGACATATATCACACGGTAATTCTGTTCACAGACATATATCACACACACACAGTCTGTACAGACATATACCACACACACAGTCTGTACACAGACCTATATCACACACAGTCTGTACACAGACATATATCACACACGAAGTCTGTACACAGACATATATAACACACACACAGCCTGTACACAGACATATATCTTACACACAGTCTGTACACGGACATATATCACACACACAGTCTGTACACAGACATATATCACACACACACACACACACACACACACACACAGCCTGTACACAGACATATACCAGACACAGCCCGTACACAGACATATATCACACACACAGTCTGTACACAGACATATATCACACACACAGCCGGTACACAGACATATATCACACACGCACAGCTCTTACACAGACATATATCACACACACAGCCTGTACACAGGCATATATCACACACACAGCCTGTACACAGACTTATGTCACACACACAGCCTGTACACAGACATATGTCACACACACAGCCCGTACACAGACATATATCAAAAACAACAGTCTGTACACAGACATATATCACACAGACAGTCTGTACACAGATATATCACACACACAGCCCGTACACAGACATACATCACACACACAGACAGTACACAGACATATATCACACACACAGCCTGTGCACAGACATATATCACACACACAGTCTGTACACAGACATATATCACACACACAGCCCGTATACAGACATATATCACACACAGAGACTGTACACAGACATATATCAAACACACAATCTGTACACAGATATATATCACACACACAGTCTGTACACAAACATATATCACACACACAATCTGTACACAGGCATATAGCACACACAAAGACTGTACACAGACATATATCACACACACACAGTCTGTACACAGACATATATCACACACACAGTCTGTACACAGACATATATCATACACACAGTCTGTACACAGACATATATCACACACACAGCCTGTACACAGACATATATCACACACACAGTCTGTACACAGACATATTACACACACAGTCTGTACACAGACATATATCACACACACAGCCCGTACACAGACATATAACACACACACACCCTGTACACAGACATATGTCACACACACAGCCCGTACACAGACATATTTAACAAACACAGCCTGTACACAGACATTTATCATACACACAGCCCGTACACAGACATATAACACACACACATCCTGTACACAGACATATATCACACACACAGCCCGTACACAGGCATATATCAAACACACAACCTGTACACAGATATATATCACACACACAGTCTGTACACAGACATATATCAAACACACAGCCCGTACACAGACATACATCACACACACCGACTGTACACAGACATATATCACACACACAGCCTGTGCACAGTCATATATCACACACACAGTCTGTACACAGACATATATCACACACAGTTTGTATACAGACATATGTCACACACAGTCTGTACACAGACATATCACACACACACAGTCTGTACACAGACATATATCACACACACAGCCCGTACACAGAAATATACCACACACACACAGTCAGTACACAGACATATATCACACACACAGTCTGTACACAGACATATATCAAACACACAGTCTGTACACAGACATATATCACACACACAGTCTGCATACAGACATATATCACACACACAGTCAGTAAACAGACATATATCACACACACAGTCTGTACACAGACATATATCACACACACAGTCTGTACACAGACATATATCACACACACAGCCTGTACACAGACATATATCACACACACAGTCTGTACACAGACATATATCACACACACAGTCTGTACACAGACATATATCACACACACAGTCTGTACACAGACATATATCACACACACAGTCTGTTCACAGATATATATCACACACACAGTCTGGGCACAGACATATATCACACACACAGTCTGTACACAGGCATATATCACACACACAGTCCGCATACAGACATATATCGCACACACTGTCTGTACACAGACATATATCACACACACAGTCTGAACACAGACATATATCACACACACAGTCTGTACACAGACATATATCACACACACAGTATGTACACAGACATATATCACACACAGAGACTGTACACAGACATATATCACAAACACAGTCTGTACACAGACATATATCACACACGCAGTCAGTACACAGACATATATCACACACACAGTCTGTACACAGACATATATCACACACACAGCCTGTACACAGACATGTATCACACTCTCAGTCTGTACACAGACATATATCACACACACACAGCCTGTGCACAGACATATATCACACACACATTCTGTACACAGACATATATCACACACACAGCCTGTATACAGACATATATCACACACACAGCCTGTACACAGACATATATATCATACACACAGTCTGTGCACAGACATATATGACACACACAGCCTGTACACAGAGATATATCGCACACACAGCCTGTACACAGATATATATCACACACACAGCCCGTGCACTGACCTATATCACACACATTCTGGACGCAGACATATACCACACACAGCCTGTACACAGATATATATCACACACAGAGACTGTACCCAGACATATATCACACACAGAGACTGTACACAGACATATATCACACACACACAGCCCGTACACAGACATTTATCAGAAACACAGCCCGTAAACAGACATATATCAAACACACAACCTGTACACAGATATATATCACACACACAGTCTGTACACAGACATATATCACACACACAGTCTGTACACAGAGATATATCACACACACAGTCTGTAAACAGACATATCACACACACACAGTCTGTGCACAGACATATATCACACACACAGCCTGTACACAGACATATATCACACACACAGTCTGTACACAGACATATATCACACACACAGCCTTTATACAGACATATATCATACACACAGTCTGTACACAGACATATATCACACACACAGCCTGTATACAGACATATATCACACACACAGCCTGTACACAGACATATATATCATACACACAGTCTGTGCACAGACATATATGACACACACAGCCTGTACACAGAGATATATCAAACACACAGCCTGTACACAGACATATATTACACACGCAGCCCGTGCACAGACCTCTATCACACACAGTCTGTACGCAGACATATACCACACACAGCCTGTACACAGATATATATCACACACAGAGACTGTACCCAGACATATATCACACACAGAGACTGTACACAGACATATATCACACACACACAGCCCGTGCACAGACATTTATCACACACACAGCCTGTAAACAGACATATATCAAACACACAACCTGTACACAGATATATATCACACAGACAGCCTGTACACAGACACATATCACACACACAGCCAGTACACAGACATATATCACACACATAGCCTGAACACAGACATATACCACACAGTCTGTACACAGACATATATCACACACACAGGCTGTATACAGGCATATATAGCACACACAGCCTGTCCACAGACATATATCACACACACACACAGTCTGTACAGACATATACCACACACACAGTCTGTACACAGACCAATATCACACACAGTCTGTACACAGACATATATCACACACGAAGTCTGTACACAGACATATATCACACACACACAGCCTGTACACAGACATATATCATACACACAGTCTGTACACGGACATATATCACACACACAGTTGTACACAGACATATATCACACACACACACACACACAGCCTATACACAGACATATACCACACACACAGTCTGTACACAGACATATATCACACACACAGTCTGTACACATCCATATATCACACACACAGTCTGTACACATCCATATATCACACACACAATCTGTACACAGACAGAAATATCTGACAGAGACTGTACACAAATATATATCACGCTCACAGTCTGTACACAGACATATATCACACACACAGCCCGTACACAGACATATACCACACACAGCCCGTACACAGCCATATATCACACACACAGTCTGTACACAGACATATATCACACACACAGCGCGTACACAGACATATACCACACACAGCCCGTACACAGACATATATCACACACACAGTCTGTACACAGATATATATCACACACAGCCCGTACACAGACATACATCACACACACAGACAGTACACAGACATATATCACACACACAGCCTGTGCACAGACATATATCACACACACAGTCTGTACACAGACATATATCACACACACACAGCCTGTGCACAGACATATATCACACACACAGTCTGTACACAGACATATATCACACACACAGCCTGTATACAGACATATATCACACACACAGCCTGTACACAGACATATATATCATACACACAGTCTGTGCACAGACATATATGACACACACAGCCTGTACACAGAGATATATCACACACACAGCCTATACACAGACATATATCACACACACAGCCCGTGCACAGACCTATATCACACACAGTCTGCACGCAGACATATACCACACACAGCCTGTACACAGATATATATCACACACAGAGACTGTACTCAGACATATATCACACACAGAGACTGTACACAGACATATGTCACACACACACAGCCCGTACACAGACATTTATCAGAAACACTGCCCGTAAACAGACATATATCAAACACACAACCTGTACACAGATATATATCACACACACAGTCTGTACACAGACATATATCACACACACAGTCTGTACACAGACATATATCACACACACAGCCCGTACACAGACATATGTGACACACACATCCTGTACACAGACCTATGTCACACACACACAGCCCGTACACAGACATATTTAAGAAAAACAGTCAGAACACAGACATATATCACGCACGCAGTCGGTACACAGATATATCACACACACAGTCTGTACACAGACATACATCACACACACAGACTGTACACAGACATATATCACACACACAGCCTGTACACAGACATATATCACACACACAGCCCTTGCACAGACATATATCACACACACAGTCTGTACACAGACATATATCACACACACACAGTCTTTACACAGACATATAGCACACACACAGTCTGTACACAGATATATATCCCACACGCAGCCTGTACACATACATATATCACACACAGTCTGTACACAGACATTATTCACACACACAGACATATATCACACAGACAGCCCTTACACAGACCTATATCACACACAGTCTGTACGCAGATATATATCACACACAGCCTGTACACAGATATATATCCCACACACATCCTATACAGACATATATCACACAGAGATTGTACACAGATATATATCACACACACAGATTGTACACAGACTTATGTCACTCACACACAGTCTGTACACAGACATATATCACACACACAGCCTGTACACAGACATATATCACACACACAGTCTGTACGCAGACATATATCACACACACAGTCCGTATACAGACATATATCACAAACAGAGACTGTACACAGATATATATCACGCACACACAGCCCATACACAGACATATATCACACACACAGCCCGTACACAGACATATATCAAACACAGAATCTGTACACAGATATATCACACACACACAGTCTGTACACAAAAATATATCACACACACAATCTGTACACAGGCATATAGCACACACAGAGACTGTACACAGACATATATCACACACACACAGTCTGTACACAGACATATATCACACACACAGTCTGTACACAGACATATATCATACACACAGTCTGTACACAGACATATATCACACACACAGCCTGTACACAGACATATATCACACACACAGTCTGTACACAGACATATTACACACACAGTCTGTACACAGACATATATCACACACACAGCCCGTACACAGACATATAACACACACACAACCTGTACACAGACATATGTCACACACACAGCCCGTACACAGACATATTTAACAAACACAGCCTGTACACAGACATTTATCATACACACAGCCCGTACACAGACATATAACACACACACACATCCTGTACACAGACATATATCACACACACAGCCCGTACACAGGCATATATCAAACACACAACCTGTACACAGATATATATCACACACACAGTCTGTACACAGACATATATCAAACACACAGCCCGTACACAGACATACATCACACACACCGACTGTACACAGACATATATCACACACACAGCCTGTGCACAGTCATATATCACACACAAAGTCTATACACAGACATATATCACACACACACAGTCTGTAAACAGACATATATCACACACACAGTCTGTACACAGACATATATCACACACAGTTTGTATACAGACATATGTCACACACAGTCTGTACACAGACATATCACACACACACAGTCTGTATACAGACATATATCACACACACAGCCCGTACACAGAAATATACCACACACACACAGTCAGTACACAGACATATATCACACACACAGTCTGTACACAGACATATATCAAACACACAGTCTGTACACAGACATATATCACACACACAGTCTGTATACAGACATATATCACACACACAGTCAGTAAACAGACATATATCACACACACAGTCTGTACACAGACATATATCACACACACAGTCTGTACACAGACATATATCACACACACAGCCTGTACACAGACATATATCACACACACAGTCTGTACACAGACATATATCACACACACAGTCTGTACACAGACATATATCACACACACAGTCTGTACACAGACATATATCACACACACAGTCTGTTCACAGATATATATCACACACACAGTCTGGGCACAGACATATATCACACACACAGTCTGTACACAGGCATATATCACACACACAGTCCGCATACAGACATATATCGCACACACTGTCTGTACACAGACATATATCACACACACAGTCTGAACACAGACATATATCACACACACAGTCTGTACACAGACATATATCACACACACAGTATGTACACAGACATATATCACACACAGAGACTGTACACAGACATATATCACAAACACAGTCTGTACACAGACATATATCACACACGCAGTCAGTACACAGACATATATCACACACACAGTCTGTACACAGACATATATCACACACACAGCCTGTACACAGACATGTATCACACACTCAATCTGTACACAGACATATATCACACACACACAGCCTGTGCACAGACATATATCACACACACATTCTGTACACAGACATATATCACACACACAGCCTGTATACAGACATATATCACACACACAGCCTGTACACAGACATATATATCATACACACAGTCTGTGCACAGACATATATGACACACACAGCCTGTACACAGAGATATATCGCACACACAGCCTGTACACAGATATATATCATACACACAGCCCGTGCACTGACCTATATCACACACATTCTGGACGCAGACATATACCACACACAGCCTGTACACAGATATATATCACACATAGAGACTGTACCCAGACATATATCACACACAGAGACTGTACACAGACATATATCACACACACACAGCCCGTACACAGACATTTATCAGAAACACAGCCCGTAAACAGACATATATCAAACACACAACCTGTACACAGATATATATCACACACACAGTCTGTACACAGACATATATCACACACACAGTCTGTACACAGAGATATATCACACACACAGTCTGTAAACAGACATATATCACACACACAGTCTGTGCACAGACATATATCACACACACAGCCTGTACACAGACATATATCACACACACAGTCTGTACACAGACATATATCACACACACAGCCTTTATACAGACATATATCATACACACAGTCTGTACACAGACATATATCACACACACAGCCTGTATACAGACATATATCACACACACAGCCTGTACACAGACATATATATCATACACACAGTCTGTGCACAGACATATATGACACACACAGCCTGTACACAGAGATATATCAAACACACAGCCTGTACACAGACATATATCACACACGCAGCCCGTGCACAGACGTCTATCACACACAGTCTGTACGCAGACATATACCACACACAGCCTGTACACAGATATATATCACACACAGAGACTGTACCCAGACATATATCACACACAGAGACTGTACACAGACATATATCACACACACACAGCCCGTACACAGACATTTATCACACACACAGCCTGTAAACAGACATATATCAAACACACAACCTGTACACAGATATATATCACACAGACAGTCTGTACACAGACATATATCACACACACTGTCTGTACACAGACATATATCACACACAGAGACTGTACACAGATGTATATCACTCACACAGAGTATGTACACAGACATATATCACACACACAGCCTGTACATAGACATATATCACACACACAGTCTGTACACAGACATATATCACACACACAGCCCGTGCACAGACATATATGACACACACATCCTGTTCACAGACCTATGTCACACAAACAGCCCGTACACAGACATATTTAACAAAAACAGTCTGTACACAGACATATATCACGCACACAGCCGGTACACAGATATATCACACACACAGTCTGTACACAGACATACATCACACACACAGACTGTACACAGACATATATCACACACACAGCCTGTGCACAGACATATATCACACACACAATCTGTACACAGACATATATCACACACAGAGACTGTACACAGATGTATATCACTCACACAGAGTCTGTACACAGACATATATCGCACACACACAGTCTGTACACAGATATATATCACACACACAGTCTGTAAACAGACATATATCACACACTCAATCTGTACACAGACATATATCACACACAGAGTATGTACACAGACATATATCACACACACAGCCTGTACACAGACACATATCACACACACAGTCTGTACACAGACATATATCACACACACAGCCCGTACACAGACATATATGACACACACATCCTGTACACAGACCTATGTCACACAAACAGCCCGTACACAGACATATTTAACAAAAACAGTCTGCACACAGACATATATCACGCACACAGCCGGTACACAGATATATCACACACACAGTCTGTACACAGACATACATCACACACACAGACTGTACACAGACATATATCACACACACAGCCTGTGCACAGACATATATCACACACACAATCTGTACACAGACATATATCACACACGCACAGCCTGTACACAGACATATATCATACACACAATCTGTACACAGATATATATCACACACACAGCCTGTATAGAGACATATATCACACACACAACCTGTACACAGACATATATATCACACATACAATCTGTGCACAGACATATATCACACACACAGTCTGGACACATACATATATCACACACAGTCTGTACACAGACATTATTCACACACACAGACATATATCACACACACAGCCCTTACACAGACCTATATCACACACAGTCTGTACGCAGACATATACCATACACAGCCTGTACACAGATATATATCACACACACACAATCTGTACAGACATATATCACACACACACAGTCTTTACACAGATATATAGCACACACACAGTCTGTACACAGATATATATCCCACACACAGCCTGTACAGACATATATCACACAGAGATTGTACACAGATATATATCACACACACAGCCTGTACACAGACTTATGTCACACACACACAGTCTGTGCACAGACACATATCACACACACAGCCTGTACACAGACATATATCACACACACAGTCTGTACGCAGACATATATCACACACACAGCCCGTACACAGAAAGATACCACACACACACAGTCTGCACACAGATATATATCACACACACTCAGCCTGTACTCTGACATATATCACACACACAGTCTGTACACAGGCATATATCACACACACAGCCCGTATACAGACATATATCACACACAGAGACTGTACACAGACATATATCACACACACAGTCTGTACACAGACATATATCACACACACAGTCTGTACACAGACATATATCACACACACAGTCTGTTCACAGATATATATCACACACACAGTCTGGACACAGACATATATCACACACACAGTCTGTACACAGGCATATATCACACACACAGTCCGCATACAGACATATATCGCACACACTGTCTGTACACAGACATATATCACACACATAGTCTGAACACAGACATATATCACACACACAGTCTGTACACAGACATATATCACACACACAGTATGTACACAGACATATATCACACACAGAGACTGTACACAGACATATATCACAAACACAGTCTGTACACAGACATATATCACACACGCAGTCAGTACACAGACATATATCACACACACAGTCTGTACACAGACATATATCACACACACAGCCTGTACACAGACATGTATCACACACTCAGTCTGTACACAGACATATATCACACACACACAGCCTGTGCACAGACATATATCACACACACATTCTGTACACAGACATATATCACACGCACAGCCTGTATACAGACATATATCACACACACAGCCTGTACACAGACATATATATCATACACACAGTCTGTGCACAGACATATATGACACACACAGCCTGTACACAGAGATATATCGCACACACAGCCTGTACACAGATATATATCACATACACAGCCCGTGCACTGACCTATATCACACACATTCTGGACGCAGACATATACCACACACAGCCTGTACACAGATATATATCACACACAGAGACTGTACCCAGACATATATCACACACAGAGACTGTACACAGACATATATCACACACACACAGCCCGTACACAGACATTTATCAGAAACACAGCCCGTAAACAGACATATATCAAACACACAACCTGTACACAGATATATATCACACACACAGTCTGTACACAGACATATATCACACACACAGTCTGTACACAGAGATATATCACACACACAGTCTGTAAACAGACATATATCACACACACAGTCTGTGCACAGACATATATCACACACACAGCCTGTACACAGACATATATCACACACACAGTCTGTACACAGACATATATCACACACACAGCCTGTATACGAACATATATCATACACACAGTGTGTACACAGACATATATCACACACACAGCCTGTATACAGACATATATCACACACACAGCCTGTACACAGACATATATATCATACACACAGTCTGTGCACAGACATATATGACACACACAGCCTGTACACAGAGATATATCAAACACACAGCCTGTACACAGACATATATCACACACGCAGCCCGTGCACAGACCTCTATCACACACAGTCTGTACGCAGACATATACAACACACAGCCTGTACACAGATATATATCACACACAGAGACTGTACCCAGACATATATCACACACAGAGACTGTACACAGACATATATCACACACACACAGCCCGTACACAGACATTTATCACACACACAGCCTGTAAACAGACATATATCAAACACACAACCTGTACACAGATATATATCACACAGACAGTCTGTACACAGACATATATCACACACACTGTCTGTACACAGACATATATCACACACAGAGACTGTACACAGATGTATATCACTCACACAGAGTATGTACACAGACATATATCACACACACAGCCTGTACATAGACATATATCACACACACAGTCGGTACACAGACATATATCACACACACAGCCCGTGCACAGACATATATGACACACACATCCTGTTCACAGACCTATGTCACACAAACAGCCCGTACACAGACATATTTAACAAAAACAGTCTGTACACAGACATATTTAACAAAAACAGTCTGTACACAGACATATATCACGCACACAGCCGGTACACAGATATATCACACACACAGTCTGTACACAGACATACATCACACACACAGACTGTACACAGACATATCACACACACACAGCCTGTGCACAGACATATATCACACACACAATCTGTACACAGACATATATCACACACGCACAGCCTGTACACAGACATATATCATACACACAATCTGTACACAGATATATATCACACACACAGCCTGTATTGAGACATATATCACACAAACAACCTGTACACAGACATATATATCACACACACAATCGGTGCACAGACATATATCACATACATAGTCTGGACACATACATAGATCACACACAGTCTGTACACATACATATATCACACACACAGTCTGTACACAGACATGTATCACACACAGTCTGTACACAGAATTATATCACACACACAGCCCGTACACAGACATATAACACACACACATCCTGTACACAGACATATGTCACACACACAGCCCGTACACAGACATATTTAACAAACACAGCCTGTACACAGACATTTATCACACACACAGCCCGTACACAGACATATATCAAACACACAACCTGTACACAGATATATATCACACACACAGTCTGTACACAGACATATATCACACACACAGCCTGTGCACAGTCATATATCACACACAAAGTCGAAACACAGACATATATCACAAACACACAGTCTGTACACAGACATATATCACACGCACACAGTCTGTAAACAGACATAAATCACACACACAGTCTGTGCACAGACATATATCACACACAGTCTGTATACAGACATATATCACACACACAGTCTGTACACAGACATATATCACACACACAGTCTGTACACAGACATATATCACACACACAGTCTGCACACAGACATATATCACACACACAGTCTGTAAACAGACATATATCACACACACAGTCTGTACACAGACATATATCACACACACAGCCTGTACATAGACATATATCGCACACACAGTCTGTACACAGATATATATCGCACACACAGAGTATGTACACAGACATATATCACACACACAGCCTGTACACAGACATATATCACACACACAGTCTGTACACAGACATATATCACACACACAGCCCGTACACAGACATATATGACACACACATCCTGTTCACAGATCTATGTCACACAAACAGCCCGTACACAGACATATTTAACAAAAACAGTCTGTACACAGACATATATCACGCACACAGCCGGTACACAGATATATCACACACACAGTCTGTACACAGACATACATCACACACACAGACTGTACACAGACATATATCACACACACAGTCTGTACACAGACATATATCACACACACACACACAGACACACACACAGCCTGTACACAGACATATACCAGACACAGCCCGTACACAGACATATATCACACACACAGTTTGTACACAGACATATATCACACACACAGCCCGTACACAGACATATATCACACACACACAGCCCTTACACCGACATATATCACACACACAGCCTGTACACAGGCATATATCACACACACAGTCAGTACACAGACATATATCACACACACATTTTGTTCACAGACATATATCACACACACACAGTCTGTACAGACATATACCACACACACAGTCTGTACACAGACCTATATCACACACAGTCTGTACACAGACATATATCACACACGAAGTCTGTACACAGACATATATAACACACACACAGCCTGTACACAGCCATATATCTTACACACAGTCTGTACACGGACATATATCACACACACAGTCTGTACACAGACATATATCACACACACACACACACACACACACACAGCCTGTACACAGACATATACCAGACACAGCCCGTACACAGACATATATCACACACACAATCTGTACACAGACATATATCACACACACAGCCCGTACACAGACATATATCACACACGCACAGCCCTTACACAGACATATATCACACACAGCCTGTACACAGGCATATATCACACACACAGCCTGTACACAGACTTATGTCACACACACAGCCTGTACACAGACATATGTCACACACGCAGCCCGTACACAGACATATATCACAAACAACAGTCTGTACACAGACAGATATCACACATACAGTCTGTACACAGATATATCACACACACAGCCCGTACACAGACATACATCACACACACAGACAGTACACAGACATATATCACACACACAGCCTGTGCACAGACATATATCACACACACAGTCTGTACACAGACATATATCACACACACACAGCCTGTACACAGACATATATCACACACACAGTCTGTACACAGACATATATCACACACACAGCCTGTATACAGACATATATCACACACACAGTCTGTACACAGACATATATCACACACACAGCCTGTATACAGACATATATCACACACACACAGCCTGTACACAGACATATATATCATACACACAGTCTGTGCACAGACATATATGACACACACAGCCTGAACACAGAGATATATCACACACACACAGCCTGTACACAGACATATATCACACACACAGCCCGTGCACAGACCTATATCACACACAGTCTGTACGCAGACATATACCACACACAGCCTGTACACAGATATATATCACACACAGAGACTGTACCCAGACATATATCACACACAGAGACTGTACACAGACATATATCACACACACACAGCCCGTACACAGACATTTATCACACACACAGCCCGTAAACAGACATATATCAAACACACAACCTGTACACAGATATATATCACACACACAGTCTGTACACAGACATATATCACACACAAAGTCTGTACACAGACATATATCACACACAGAGACTGTACACAGATGTATATCACTCACACAGAGTCTGTACACAGACATATATCGCACAAACACAGTCTGTACACAGATATATATCACACACACAGTCTGTACACAGACATATATAACACACTCAATCTGTACACAGACATATATCACACACAGAGTATGTACACAGACATATATCACACACACAGCCTGTACACAGACACATATCACACACACAGTCTGTACACAGACATATATCACACACACAGCCCGTACACAGACATATATGACACACACATCCTGTACACAGACCTATGTCACACAAACAGCCCGTACACAGACATATTTAACAAAAACAGTCTGTACACAGACATATATCACGCACACAGCCGGTACACAGATATATCACACACACAGTCTGTACACAGACATACATCACACACACAGACTGTACACAGACATATCACACACACACAGCCTGTGCACAGACATATATCACACACACAATCTGTACAGAGACATATATCACACACGCACAGCCTGTACACAGACATATATCATACACACAATCTGTACACAGATATATATCACACACACAGCCTGTATTGAGACATATATCACACAAACAACCTGTACACAGACATATATATCACACACACAATCGGTGCACAGACATATATCACATACATAGTCTGGACACATACATAGATCACACACAGTCTGTACACATACATATATCACACACACAGTCTGTACACAGACATATATCACACACAGTCTGTACACAGAATTATATCACACACACAGCCCGTACACAGACATATAACACACACACATCCTGTACACAGACATATGTCACACACACAGCCCGTACACAGACATATTTAACAAACACAGCCTGTACACAGACATTTATCACACACACAGCCCGTACACAGACATATATCAAACACACAACCTGTACACAGATATATATCACACACACAGTCTGTACACAGACATATATCACACACACAGCCCGTACACAGACATACGTCACACACACAGACTGTACACAGATATATATCACACACACAGCCTGTGCACAGTCTTATATCACACACAAAGTCGAAACACAGACATATATCACAAACACACAGTCTGTACACAGACATATATCACACGCACACAGTCTGTAAACAGACATAAATCACACACACAGTCTGTGCACAGACATATATCACACACAGTCTGTATACAGACATATATCACACACAGTCTGTACACAGACATATCACACACACACACAGTATGTACACAGACATATATCACACACACAGCCCGTACACAGAAATATACCACACACACACAGTCAGTACACAGACATATATCACACACACAGTCTGTACACAGACATATATCACACACACAGTCTGTACACAGACATATATCACACACACAGTCTGCACACAGACATATATCACACACACAGTCTGTAAACAGACATATATCACACACACAGTCTGTACACAGACATATATCACACACACAGCCTGTACATAGACATATATCGCACACACAGTCTGTACACAGATATATATCACACACACAGAGTATGTACACAGACATATATCACACACACAGCCTGTACACAGACATATATCACACACACAGTCTGTACACAGACATATATCACACACACAGCCCGTACACAGACATATATGACACACACATCCTGTTCACAGATCTATGTCACACAAACAGCCCGTACACAGACATATTTAACAAAAACAGTCTGTACACAGACATATATCACGCACACAGCCGGTACACAGATATATCACACACACAGTCTGTACACA
The DNA here is from genome assembly GCF_044704955.1 of Pristiophorus japonicus. Taxonomy (NCBI): domain Eukaryota; kingdom Metazoa; phylum Chordata; class Chondrichthyes; family Pristiophoridae; genus Pristiophorus; species Pristiophorus japonicus. Next base: position 445,125 of record NW_027254371.1, read on the forward strand.
GACATACATCACACACACAGACTGTACACAGACATATATCACACACACAGTCTGTACACAGACATATATCACACACACACACACAGACACACACACAGCCTGTACACAGACATATACCAGACACAGCCCGTACACAGACATATATCACACACACAGTTTGTACACAGACATATATCACACACACAGCCCGTACACAGGCATATATCACACACACACAGCCCTTACACCGACATATATCACACACACAGCCTGTACACAGGCATATATCACACACACAGTCAGTACACAGACATATATCACACACACATTTTGTTCACAGACATATATCACACACACACAGTCTGTACAGACATATACCACACACACAGTCTGTACACAGACCTATATCACACACAGTCTGTACACAGACATATATCACACACGAAATCTGTACACAGACATATATAACACACACACAGCCTGTACACAGCCATATATCTTACACACAGTCTGTACACGGACATATATCACACACACAGTCTGTACACAGACATATATCACACACACACACACACACACACACACACACACAGCCTGTACACAGACATATACCAGACACAGCCCGTACACAGACATATATCACACACACAGTCTGTACACAGACATATATCACACACACAGCCCGTACACAGACATATATCACACACGCACAGCCCTTACACAGACATATATCACACACAGCCTGTACACAGGCATATTTCACACACACAGCCTGTACACAGACTTATGTCACACACACAGCCTGTACACAGATATATGTCACACACGCAGCCCGTACACAGACATATATCACAAACAACAGTCTGTACACAGACAGATATCACACATACAGTCTGTACACAGATATATCACACACACAGCCCGTACACAGACATACATCACACACACAGACAGTACACAGACATATATCACACACACAGCCTGTGCACAGACATATATCACACACACAGTCTGTACACAGACATATATCACACACACACACAGCCTGTACACAGACATATATCACACACACAGTCTGTACACAGACATATATCACACACACAGCCTGTATACAGACATATATCACACACACAGTCTGTACACAGACATATATCACACACACAGCCTGTATACAGACATATATCACACACACACAGCCTGTACACAGACATATATATCATACACACAGTCTGTGCACAGACATATATGACACACACATCCTGTACACAGAGATATATCAAACACACATCCTGTACACAGACATATATCACACACACAGCCCGTGCACAGACCTATATCACACACAGTCTGTACGCAGACATATACCACACACAGCCTGTACACAGATATATATCACACACAGAGACTGTACCCAGACATATATCACACACAGAGACTGTACACAGACATATATCACACACACACAGCCCGTACACAGACATTTATCACACACACAGCCCGTAAACAGACATATATCAAACACACAACCTGTACACAGATATATATCACACACACAGCCTGTACACAGACATATATCACACACACAGTCTGTACACAGACAAATATCACACACACAGACAGCAAACAGACATATATCACACACACAGTCTGTTCACAGACATATATCACACACACAGTCTGGACACAGACATATATCATACACACAGCCTGTACGCAGACATATATCACACACACAATCTGTACACAGACATATATCACACACAGAGACTGTACACAGACATATATCACACACACACAGTCTGTACACAGACATATATCACACACACACACAGCCTGTACACAGACATATATCACACTCACACAGTCTGTACACAGACATATATCACACACACAGCCTGTACACAGACACATATCACACACACAGCCAGTACACACACATATATCACACACATAGCCTGTACACAGACATATACCACACAGTCTGTACACAGACATATATCACACACACAGGCTGTATACAGGCATATATAGCACACATAGTCTGTACACAGACATATATCACACACACAGCCTATCCACAGACATATATCACACACACAGCCTGTCCACAGACATATATCACACACACACACAGCCCGTAAACAGACATATACCACACACACAGTCTGTACACAGACCTATTTCACACACAGTCTGTACACAGACATATATCACACACGAAGTCTGTACACAGACATATATCACACACACACAGCCTGTACACAGACATATATCATACACACAGTCTGTACACGGACATATATCACACACACAGTTGTACACAGACATATATCACACACACTCACACACACAGCCTGTACACAGACATATACCACACACACACAGTCTGTACACAGACATATAACACACACACAGTCTGTACACATACATATATCACACACACAGTCTGTACACATCCATATATCACACACACAGTCTGTACACAGACAGAAATATCTGACAGAGACTGTACACAAACATATATCACACTCACAGTCTGTACACAGACATATATCACACACACAGCCCGTACACAGACATATACCACACACAGCCCGTACACAGCCATATATCACACACACAGTCTGTACACAGACATATATCACACACACAGCCCGTACACAGACATATACCACACACAGCCCGTACACAGACATATATCACACACACAGTCTGTACACAGATATATATCACACACAGCCCGTACACAGGCATACATCACACACACAGACAGTACACAGACATATATCACACACACAGCCTGTGCACAGACATATATCACACACACAGCCTGTACACAGACATATATATCATACACACAGTCTGTGCACAGACATATATGACACACACAGCCTGTACACAGAGATATATCACACACACAGCCTGTACACAGACATATATCACACACACAGCCCGTGCACAGACCTATATCACACACAGTCTGCACGCAGACATATACCACACACAGCCTGTACACAGATATATATCACACACAGAGACTGTACTCAGACATATATCACACACAGAGACTGTACACAGACATATGTCACACAAACACACAGTCTGTACACAGACATATATCACACACACAGTCTGTACACAGACATATATCACACACAGACATATATCACAAACACAGCCTGTACACAGACAAATATCACACACACAGTCTGTACACAGACATATATCACGAACACAATCTGTACACAGACATATATCACACACACAGCCCGTACACAGACATATGTGACACACACACATCCTGTACACAGACCTATGTCACACACACACAGCCCGTACACAGACATATTTAAGAAAAACAGTCAGAACACAGACATATATCACGCACGCAGTCGGTACACAGATATATCACACACACATTCTGTACACAGACATACATCACACACACAGACTGTACACAGACATATATCACACACACAGCCTGTACACAGACATATATCACACACACAGCCTGTGCACAGACATATATCACACACACAGTCTGTACACAGACATATATCACACACACACAGTCTTTACACCGACATATAGCACACACACAGTCTGTACACAGATATATATCCCACACACAGCCTGGACACATACATATATCACACACAGTCTGTACACAGACATTATTCACACACACAGTCTGTACACAGACATATATCACACACAGAGACTGTACACAGATATATATCACTCACACAGAGGCTGTACACAGACATATATCGCACACACACAGTCTGTACACAGATATATATCACACACACAGTCTGTACACAGACATATATCACACGCACAGTCTGTACACAGATATATATCACACACAGCCCGTACACAGACATACATCACACACACAGACAGTACACAGACATATATCACACACACAGCCTGTGCACAGACATATATCACACACACAGCCTGTACACAGACATATATATCATACACACAGTCTGTGCACAGACATATATGACACACACAGCCTGTACACAGAGATATATCACACACACAGCCTGTACACAGACATATATCACACACACAGCCCGTGCACAGACCTATATCACACACAGTCTGCACGCAGACATATACCACACACAGCCTGTACACAGGTATATATCACACACAGAGACTGTACTCAGACATATATCACACACAGAGACTGTACACAGACATATGTCACACACACACAGTCCGTACACAGACATTTATCAGAAACACAGCCCGGAAACAGACATATATCAAACACACAACCTGTACACAGATATATATCACACACACAGTCTGTATACAGACATATATCACACACACAGTCTGTACACAGACATATATCACACTCAGAGACTGTACACAGATATATATCACTCACACAGAGTCTGTAGACAGACATATCTCGCTCACACACAGTCTGTACACAGATATATATCACACACACAGTCTGTACACAGACATATATCACACACACAGTCTGTACACAGACATATATCACACACAGAGTATGTACACAGACATATATCACACACACAGCCTGTACACAGACAAATATCACACACACAGTCTGTACACAGGCATATATCACGAACACAATCTGTACACAGACATATATCACACACACAGCCCGTACACAGACATATGTGACACACACATCCTGTACACAGACCTATGTCACACACACACAGCCCGTACACAGACATATTTAAGAAAAACAGTCAGAACACAGACATATATCACGCACGCAGTCGGTACACAGATATATCACACACACAGTCTGTACACAGACATACATCACACACACAGACTGTACACAGACATATATCACACACACAGCCTGTACACAGACATATATCACACACACAGCCTGTGCACAGACATATATCATACACCCAGTCTGTACACAGACATATATCACACACACACAGTCTTTACACAGACATATAGCACACACACAGTCTGTACACAGATATATATCTCACACACAGCCTGGACACATACATATATCACACACAGTCTGTACACAGACATTATTCACACACACAGTCTGTACACAGACATATATCACACACAGAGACTGTACACAGATATATATCACTCACACAGAGTCTGTACACAGACATATATCGCACACACACAGTCTGTACACAGATATATATCACACACACAGTCTGTACACAGACATATATCACACGCACAGTCTGTACACAGATATATATCACACACACAGTCTGGACACAGACATATATCACACACACAGCCTGTACGCAGACATATATCACACACACAATCTGTACACAGACATATATCACACACAGAGACTGTACACAGCCATATATCACACACACACAGTCTGTACACAGACATATATCACACACACACACAGCCTGTACACAGACATATATCACACTCACACAGTCTGTACACAGACATATATCACACACACAGCCTGTACACAGACACATATAACACACACAGCCAGTACACACACATATATCACACACATAGCCTGTACACAGACATATACAACACAGTCTGTACACAGACATATATCACACACACAGGCTGTATACATGCATATATAGCACACATAGTCTGTACAAAGACATATATCACACACACAGCCTATCCACAGACATATATCACACACACAGCCTGTACACAGACATATATCACACACACACACAGTCTGTACAGACATATACCACACACACAGTCTGTACACAGACCTATATCACACACAGTCTGTACACAGACATATATCACACACGAAGTCTGTACACAGACATATATCACACACACACAGCCTGTACACAGACATATATCATACACACAGTCTGTACACGGACATATATCACACACACAGTTGTACACAGACATATATCACACACACTCACACATACAGCCTGTACACAGACATATAACACACACACACAGTCTGTACACAGACATATATCACACACACAGTCTGTACACATACATATATCACACACACAGTCTGTACACAGACAGAAATATCTGACAGAGACTGTACACAAACATATATCACACTCACAGTCTGTACACAGACATATATCACACACACAGCCCGTACACAGCCATATATCACACACACAGTCTGTACACAGACATATATCACACACACAGCCCGTACACAGACATATACCACACACAGCCCGTACACAGACATATATCACACACACAGTCTGTACACAGATATATATCACACACAGCCCGTACACAGACATACATCACACACACAGACAGTACACAGACATATATCACACACACAGCCTGTGCACAGACATATATCACACACACAGCCTGTACACAGACATATATATCATACACACAGTCTGTGCACAGACATATATGATACACGCAGCCTGTACACAGAGATATATCACACACACAGCCTGTACACAGACATATATCACACACACAGCCCGTGCACAGACCTATGTCACACACAGTCTGCACGCAGACATATACCACACACAGCTTATACACAGATATATATCACACACAGAGACTGTACTCAGACATATATCACACACAGAGACTGTACACGGACATATGTCACACACACACAGCCCGTACACAGACATTTATCAGAAACACAGCCCGTAAACAGACATATATCAAACACACAACCTGTACACAGATATATATCACACACACAGTCTGTATACAGACATATATCACACACACAGTCTGTACACAGACATATATCACACTCAGAGACTGTACACAGATATATATCACTCACACAGAGTCTGTACACAGACATATCTCGCACACACACAGTCTGTACACAGATATATATCACACACACAGTCTGTACACAGACATATATCACACACACAGTCTGTACACAGACATATATCACACACAGAGTATGTACACAGACATATATCACACACACAGCCTGTACACAGACAAATATCACACACACAGTCTGTACACAGACATATATCACGAACACAATCTGTACACAGACATATATCACACACACAGCCCGTATACAGACATATGTGACACACACATCCTGTACACAGACCTATGTCACACACACACAGCCCGTTCACAGACATATTTAAGAAAAACAGTCAGAACACAGACATATATCACGCACGCAGTCGGTACACAGATATATCACACACACAGTCTGTACACAGACATACATCACACACACAGACTGTACACAGATATATATCACACACACAGCCTGTACACAGACATATATCACACACACACAGCCTGTGCACAGACATATATCACACACACAGTCTGTACACAGACATATATCACACACACACAGTCTTTACACAGACATATAGCACACACACAGTCTGTACACAGATATATATCCTACACACAGCCTGGACACATACATATATCACACACAGTCTGTACACAGACATTATTCACACACACAGACATATATCACACACAAAGCCCTTACACAGACCTATATCACACACAGTCTGTACGCAGACACATATCACACACAGCCTGTACACAGATATATATCACACACACACAGTCTGTACAGACATATATCACACAGAGATTGTACACAGATATATATCACACAAACAGATTGTACACAGACTTATGTCACACACACACAGTCTGTACACAGACATATATCACACACACAGCCTGTACACAGACATATATCACACACACAGTCTGTACGCAGACATATATCACACACACAGCCCGTACACAGAAATATACCACACACACACAGTCTGTACACAGATATATATCACACACACTCAGTCTGTACTCTGACATTTATCACACACACAGTCTGTACACAGGCATATATCACACACACAGCCCGTATACAGACATATATCACACACAGAGACTGTACACAGATATATATCACGCACACACAGCCCATACACAGACATATATCACACACACAGCCCGTACACAGACATATATCAAACACACAATCTGTACACAGATATATATCACACACACAGTCTGTACACAGACTTATATCACACACACAATCTGTACACAGGCAAATAGCACACACAGAGCCTGTACGCAGACATATATCACACACACACAGTCTGTACACAGACATATATCACACACACAGTCTGTACACAGATATATATCATACACACAGTCTGTACACAGACATATATCATACATACAGTCTGTACACAGACTTATATCACACACACAGCCTGTACACAGACATATATCACACACACAGTCTGTACACAGACATATATCACACACAGTCTGTACACAGACATATATCACACACACAGCCCGTACACAGACATATAACACACACACATCCTGTACACAGACATATGTCACACACACAGCCCGTACACAGACATATTTAACAAACACAGCCTGTACACAGACATTTATCATACACACAGCCCGTACACAGACATATATCACACAAACAGCCCGTACACAGACATATATCAAACACACAACCCGTACACAGAGATATATCACACACACAGTCTGTACACAGACATATATCAAACACACAGCCCGTACACAGACATACATCACACACACCGACTGTACACAGACATATATCACACACACAGCCTGTGCACAGTCATATATCACACACAAATTCTATACACAGACATATATCACACACACACAGTCTGTAAACAGACATATCACACACACAGTCTGTACACAGACATATATCACACACAGTCTGTATACAGACATATATCACACACAGTCTGTACACAGACATATCACACACACACAGTCTGTACACAGACATATATCACACACACAGCCCGGACACAGAAATATACCACACACACACAGTCAGTACACAGCCATATATCACACACACAGTCTGTACACAGACTAATATCACACACACAGTCTGTACACAGACATATATCACACACACAGTCTGTACACAGACATATATCACGCACACAGTCAGTAAACAGACATATATCACACACACAGTCTGTACACAGACATATATCACACACACAGTCTGTACACAGACATATATCACACACACAGCCTGTACACAGACATATATCACACACACAGTCTGTACACAGACATATATCACACACACAGTCTGTACACAGACATATATCACACACACAGTCTGTACACAGACATATATCACACACACAGTCTGTTCACAGATATATATCACACACACAGTCTGGACACAGACATATATCACACACACAGTCTGTACACAGACATATATCACACACACAGTCTGTACACAGACATATATCACACACAGAGACTGTACACACATATATATCACTCACACAGAGTCTGTACACAGACATATATCGCACACACACAGTCTGTACACAGATATATATCACACACACAGTCTGTACACAGACATATATCACACGCACAGTCTGTACACAGACATATATCACACACAGAGTCTGTACACAGACATATATCACACACACAGCCTGTACACAGACATATATCGCACACACAGTCTGTATACAGACATATATCACAAACACAGTCTGTACACAGACATATATCACACACACAGCCCGTACACAGACATATGTGACACACACATCCTGTACACAGACCTATGTCACACACACAGCCCGTACACAGACATATTTAAGAAAAACAGTCTGAACAGACATATATCACGCACGCAGTCGGTACACAGATATATCACACACACAGTCTGTACACAGACATACATCACACACACAGACTGTACACAGACATATATCACACCCACAGCCTGTAGACAGACATATATCACACACACAGCCTGTGCACAGACATATATCACACACACAGTCTGTACACAGACATATATCACACACGCACAGCCTGTACACAGACATATATCATACACACAATCTGTACACAGATATATATCACACACACAGCCTGTATAGAGACATATATCACACACACAACCTGTACAGAGACATATATATCACACACACACAATCTGTGCACAGACATATATCACACACACAGTCTGGACACATACATATATCACACACAGTCTGTACACAGACATTATTCACACACACAGACATATATCACACACACAGCCCTTACACAGACCTATATCACACACAGTCTGTACGCAGACATATATCACACACAGCCTGTACACAGATATATATCACACACACACAGTCTGTACAGACATATATCACACACACACAGTCTTTACACAGACATATAGCACACACACAGTCTGTACGCAGACATATATCACACACACAGCCCGTACACAGAAATATACCACACACACACAGTCTGTACACAGATATATATCACACACACTCAGTCTGTACTCTGACATATATCACACACACAGTCTGTACACAGGCATATATCACACACACAGCCCGTATACAGACATATATCACACACAGAGACTGTACACAGACATATATCACGCACACACAGCCCATACACAGACATATATCACACACACAGCCCGTACACAGACATATATCAAACACACAACCTGTACACAGATATATATCACACACACAGTCTGTACACAGACATATATCACACACACAGTCTGTACACAGGCATATATCACACACAGAGATTGTACACATACGTATATCACACACACACAGTCTTTACACAGACATATAGCACACACACAGTCTGTACACAGATATATATCCCACACACAGCCTGTACAGACATATATCACACAGAGATTGTACACAGATATATATCACATAGACATATTGTATACAGACTTATGTCACACACACACAGTCTGTACACAGACATATATCACACACACAGCCTGTACACAGACATATATCACACACACAGTCTGTACGCAGACATATATCACACACACAGCCCGTACACAGAAATATACCACACACACACAGTCTGTACACAGATATATATCACACACACTCAGTCTGTACTCTGACATATATCACACACACAGTCTGTACACAGGCATATATCACACACACAGCCCGTATACAGACATATATCACACACAGAGTCTGTACACAGACATATATCACGCACACACAGCCCATACACAGACATATATCACACACACAGCCCGTACACAGACATATATCAAACACACAACCTGTACACAGATATATATCACACACACAGTCTGTACACAGACATATATCACACACACAGTCTGTACAGAGGCATATATCACACACAGAGATTGTACACAGACGTATATCACACACACACAGTCTGTACACAGACATATATCATACACACAGTCTGTACACAGACATATATCATACACACAGTCTGTACACAGACATATATCACACGCACAGTCTGTACACAGACATATATCACACACACAGTCTGTACACAGACATATATCACACACACAGTCTGTACACAGACATATATCACACACACAGACAGTAAACAGACATATATCACACTCACAGTCTGTACACAGACATATATCACACACACAGTCTGTACACAGACATATATCACACACACACACAGCCTGTACACAGACATATATCACACGCACACAGTCTGTAAACAAACATATATCACACACACAGTCTGTACACAGACATATATCACACACAGTCTGTATACAGACATATATCACACACAGTCTGTACACAGACATATCACACACACACAGTCTGTACACAGACATATATCACACACACAGCCCGGACACAGAAATATACCACACACACACAGTCAGTACACAGCCATATTTCACACACACAGTCTGTACACAGACATATATCACACACACAGTCTGTACACAGACATATATCACACACACAGTCTGTACACAGACATATATCACACACACAGTCAGTAAACAGACATATATAACACACACAGACAGTAAACAGACATATATCACACTCACAGTCTGTACACAGACATATATCACACACACAGTATGTACACAGACATATATCACACACAGAGATTGTACACAGACATATATCACAAACACAGTCTGTACACAGACATATATCACACACACAGTCTGTACACAGACATATATCACACACACAGCCTGTACACAGACATGTATCACACACACAGTCTGTACACAGACATATATCACACACACACAGCCTGTGCACAGACATATATCACACACACAGTCTGTACACAGACATATATCACACACACAGCCTGTATACAGACATATATCACAAACACAGCCTGTACACAGACATATATATCATACACACAGTCTGTGCACAGACATATATGACACACACAGCCTGTACACAGAGATATATCACACACACAGCCTGTACACAGATATATATCACACTCACAGCCCGTGCACAGACCTATATCACACACATTCTGCACGCAGACATATACCACACACAGCCTGTACACAGATATATATCACACACAGAGACTGTACCCAGACATATATCACACACAGAGACTGTACACAGACATATATCACACACACACAGCCCGTACACAGACATTTATCAGAAACACAGCCCGTAAACAGACATATATCAAACACACAACCTGTACACAGATATATATCACACACACAGTCTGTACACAGACATATATCACACACACAGTCTGTACACAGACATATATCACACACAGAGACTGTACACAGATATATATCACTCACACAGAGTCTGTACACAGACATATATCGCACACACACAGTCTGTACCCAGATATATATCACACACACAGTCTGTACACAGACATATATCACACGCACAGTCTGTACACAGACATATATCACACACAGAGTATGTACACAGACATATATCACACACACAGCCTGTACACAGACATATATCACACACAGTCTGTATGCAGACATATATCACACACAGCCTGTACACAGATATATATCACACACACACAGTCTGTACAGACATATATCACACACACACAGTCTTTACACAGACATATAGCACACACACAGTCTGTACACAGACATTATTCACACACACAGACATATATCACACACACAGCCCTTACACAGACCTATATCACACACAGTCTGTACGCAGACATATATCACACACAGCCTGTACACAGATATATATCACACACACACAGTCTGTACAGACATATATCACACACACACAGTCTTTACACAGACATATAGCACACACACAGTCTGTACGCAGACATATATCACACACACAGCCCGTACACAGAAATATACCACACACACACAGTCTGTACACAGATATATATCACACACACTCAGTCTGTACTCTGACATATATCACACACACAGTCTGTACACAGGCATATATCACACACACAGCCCGTATACAGACATATATCACACACAGAGACTGTACACAGACATATATCACGCACACACAGCCCATACACAGACATATATCACACACACAGCCCGTACACAGACATATATCAAACACACAACCTGTACACAGATATATATCACACACACAGTCTGTACACAGACATATATCACACACACAGTCTGTACACAGGCATATATCACACACAGAGATTGTACACAGGCGTATATCACACACACACAGTCTTTACACAGACATATAGCACACACACAGTCTGTACACAGATATATATCCCACACACAGCCTGTACAGACATATATCACACAGAGATTGTACACAGATATATATCACATACACATATTGTATACAGGCTTATGTCACACACACACAGTCTGTACACAGACATATATCACACACACAGCCTGTACACAGACATATATCACACACACAGTCTGTACGCAGACATATATCACACACACAGCCCGTACACAGAAATATACCACACACACACAGTCTGTACACAGATATATATCACACACACTCAGTCTGTACTCTGACATATATCACACACACAGTCTGTACACAGGCATATATCACACACACAGCCCGTATACAGACATATATCACACACAGAGTCTGTACACAGGCATATATCACGCACACACAGCCCATACACAGACATATATCACACACACAGCCCGTACACAGACATATATCAAACACACAACCTGTACACAGATATATATCACACACACAGTCTGTACACAGACATATATCACACACACAGTCTGTACACAGGCATATATCACACACAGAGATTGTACACAGACGTATATCACACACACACAGTCTGTACACAGACATATATCATACACACAGTCTGTACACAGACATATATCATACACACAGTCTGTACACAGACATATATCACACGCACAGTCTGTACACAGACATATATCACACACACAGTCTGTACACAGACATATATCACACACACAGTCTGTACACAGGCATATATCACACACACAGACAGTAAACAGACATATATCACACTCACAGTCTGTACACAGACATATATCACACACACAGTCTGTACACAGACATATATCACACACACACACAGCCTGTACACAGACATATATCACACGCACACAGTCTGTAAACAAACATATATCACACACACAGTCTGTACACAGACATATATCACACACAGTCTGTATACAGACATATATCACACACAGTCTGTACACAGACATATCACACACACACAGTCTGTACACAGACATATATCACACACACAGCCCGGACACAGAAATATACCACACACACACAGTCAGTACACAGCCATATATCACACACACAGTCTGTACACAGACATATATCACACACACAGTCTGTACACAGACATATATCACACACACAGTCTGTACACAGACATATATCACACACACAGTCTGTACACAGACATATATCACACACACAGTCAATAAACAGACATATATCACACACACAGACAGTAAACAGACATATATCACACTCACAGTCTGTACACAGACATATATCACACACACAGTATGTACACAGACATATATCACACACAGAGACTGTACACAGACATATATCACAACCACAGTCTGTACACAGACATATATCACACACACAGTCTGTACACAGACATATATCACACACACAGCCTGTACACAGACATGTATCACACACACAGTCTGTACACAGACATATATCACACACACACAGCCTGTGCACAGACATATATGACACACACAGCCTGTACACAGAGATATATCACACACACAGCCTGTCCACAGATATATATCACACTCACAGCCCGTGCACAGACCTATATCACACACATTCTGCACGCAGACATATACCACACACAGCCTGTACACAGATATATATCACACACAGAGACTGTACCCAGACATATATCACACACAGAGACTGTACACAGACATATATCACACACACACAGCCCGTACACAGACATTTATCAGAAACACAGCCCGTAAACAGACATATATCAAACACACAACCTGTACACAGATATATATCACACACACAGTCTGTACACAGACATATATCACACACACAGTCTGTACACAGACATATATCACACACAGAGACTGTACACAGATATATATCACTCACACAGAGTCTGTACACAGACATATATCGCACACACACAGTCTGTACACAGATATATATCACACACACAGTCTGTACACAGACATATATCACACGCACAGTCTGTACACAGACATATATCACACACAGAGTATGTACACAGACATATATCACACACACAGCCTGTACACAGACATATATCGCACACACAGTCTGTACACAGACATATATCACAAACACAGTCTGTACACAGACATATATCACACACACAGCCTGTACACAGACATATATCACACACACAGTCTGTACGCAGACATATATCACACACACAGCCCGTACACAGAAATATACCACACACACACAGTCTGTACACAGATATATATCACACACACTCAGTCTGTACTCTGACATTTATCACACACACAGTCTGTACACAGGCATATATCACACACACAGCCCGTATACAGACATATATCACACACAGAGACTGTACACAGATATATATCACGCACACACAGCCCATACACAGACATATATCACACACACAGCCCGTACACAGACATATATCAAACACACAATCTGTACACAGATATATATCACACACACAGTCTGTACACAGACTTATATCACACACACAATCTGTACACAGGCAAATAGCACACACAGAGCCTGTACGCAGACATATATCACACACACACAGTCTGTACACAGACATATATCACACACACAGTCTGTACACAGATATATATCATACACACAGTCTGTACACAGACATATATCATACATACAGTCTGTACACAGACTTATATCACACACACAGCCTGTACACAGACATATATCACACACACAGTCTGTACACAGACATATATCACACACAGTCTGTACACAGACATATATCACACACACAGCCCGTACACAGACATATAACACACACACATCCTGTACACAGACATATGTCACACACACAGCCCGTACACAGACATATTTAACAAACACAGCCTGTACACAGACATTTATCATACACACAGCCCGTACACAGACATATATCACACAAACAGCCCGTACACAGACATATATCAAACACACAACCCGTACACAGAGATATATCACACACACAGTCTGTACACAGACATATATCAAACACACAGCCCGTACACAGACATACATCACACACACCGACTGTACACAGACATATATCACACACACAGCCTGTGCACAGTCATATATCACACACAAAGTCTATACACAGACATATATCACACACACACAGTCTGTAAACAGACATATCACACACACAGTCTGTACACAGACATATATCACACACAGTCTGTATACAGACATATATCACACACAGTCTGTACACAGACATATCACACACACACAGTCTGTACACAGACATATATCACACACACAGCCCGGACACAGAAATATACCACACACACACAGTCAGTACACAGCCATATATCACACACACAGTCTGTACACAGACTAATATCACACACACAGTCTGTACACAGACATATATCACACACACAGTCTGTACACAGACATATATCACGCACAAAGTCATTAAACAGACATATATCACACACACAGTCTGTACACAGACATATATCACACACACAGTCTGTACACAGACATATATCACACACACAGCCTGTACACAGACATATATCACACACACAGTCTGTACACAGACATATATCACACACACAGTCTGTACACAGACATATATCACACACACAGTCTGTACACAGACATATATCACACACACAGTCTGTTCACAGATATATATCACACACACAGTCTGGACACAGACATATATCACACACACAGTCTGTACACAGACATATATCACACACACAGTCTGTACACAGACATATATCACACACAGAGACTGTACACAGATATATATCACTCACACAGAGTCTGTACACAGACATATATCGCACACACACAGTCTGTACACAGATATATATCACACACACAGTCTGTACACAGACATATATCACACGCACAGTCTGTACACAGACATATATCACACACAGAGTCTGTACACAGACATATATCACACACACAGCCTGTACACAGACATATATCGCACACACAGTCTGTATACAGACATATATCACAAACACAGTCTGTACACAGACATATATCACACACACAGCCCGTACACAGACATATGTGACACACACATCCTGTACACAGACCTATGTCACACACACAGCCCGTACACAGACATATTTAAGAAAAACAGTCTGAACAGACATATATCACGCACGCAGTCGGTACACAGATATATCACACACACAGTCTGTACACAGACATACATCACACACACAGACTGTACACAGACATATATCACACCCACAGCCTGTAGACAGACATATATCACACACACAGCCTGTGCACAGACATATATCACACACACAGTCTGTACACAGACATATATCACACACGCACAGCCTGTACACAGACATATATCATACACACAATCTGTACACAGATATATATCACACACACAGCCTGTATAGAGACATATATCACACACACAACCTGTACAGAGACATATATATCACACACACACAATCTGTGCACAGACATATATCACACACACAGTCTGGACACATACATATATCACACACAGTCTGTACACAGACATTATTCACACACACAGACATATATCACACACACAGCCCTTACACAGACCTATATCACACACAGTCTGTACGCAGACATATATCACACACAGCCTGTACACAGATATATATCACACACACACAGTCTGTACAGACATATATCACACACACACAGTCTTTACACAGACATATAGCACACACACAGTCTGTACGCAGACATATATCACACACACAGCCCGTACACAGAAATATACCACACACACACAGTCTGTACACAGATATATATCACACACACTCAGTCTGTACTCTGACATATATCACACACACAGTCTGTACACAGGCATATATCACACACACAGCCCGTATACAGACATATATCACACACAGAGACTGTACACAGACATATATCACGCACACACAGCCCATACACAGACATATATCACACACACAGCCCGTACACAGACATATATCAAACACACAACCTGTACACAGATATATATCACACACACAGTCTGTACACAGACATATATCACACACACAGTCTGTACACAGGCATATATCACACACAGAGATTGTACACATACGTATATCACACACACACAGTCTTTACACAGACATATAGCACACACACAGTCTGTACACAGATATATATCCCACACACAGCCTGTACAGACATATATCACACAGAGATTGTACACAGATATATATCACATAGACATATTGTATACAGACTTATGTCACACACACACAGTCTGTACACAGACATATATCACACACACAGCCTGTACACAGACATATATCACACACACAGTCTGTACGCAGACATATATCACACACACAGCCCGTACACAGAAATATACCACACACACACAGTCTGTACACAGATATATATCACACACACTCAGTCTGTACTCTGACATATATCACACACACAGTCTGTACACAGGCATATATCACACACACAGCCCGTATACAGACATATATCACACACAGAGTCTGTACACAGACATATATCACGCACACACAGCCCATACACAGACATATATCACACACACAGCCCGTACACAGACATATATCAAACACACAACCTGTACACAGATATATATCACACACACAGTCTGTACACAGACATATATCACACACACAGTCTGTACAGAGGCATATATCACACACAGAGATTGTACACAGACGTATATCACACACACACAGTCTGTACACAGACATATATCATACACACAGTCTGTACACAGACATATATCATACACACAGTCTGTACACAGACATATATCACACGCACAGTCTGTACACAGACATATATCACACACACAGTCTGTACACAGACATATATCACACACACAGTCTGTACACAGACATATATCACACACACAGACAGTAAACAGACATATATCACACTCACAGTCTGTACACAGACATATATCACACACACAGTCTGTACACAGACATATATCACACACACACACAGCCTGTACACAGACATATATCACACGCACACAGTCTGTAAACAAACATATATCACACACACAGTCTGTACACAGACATATATCACACACAGTCTGTATACAGACATATATCACACACAGTCTGTACACAGACATATCACACACACACAGTCTGTACACAGACATATATCACACACACAGCCCGGACACAGAAATATACCACACACACACAGTCAGTACACAGCCATATTTCACACACACAGTCTGTACACAGACATATATCACACACACAGTCTGTACACAGACATATATCACACACACAGTCTGTACACAGACATATATCACACACACAGTCAGTAAACAGACATATATAACACACACAGACAGTAAACAGACATATATCACACTCACAGTCTGTACACAGACATATATCACACACACAGTATGTACACAGACATATATCACACACAGAGATTGTACACAGACATATATCACAAACACAGTCTGTACACAGTCATATATCACACACACAGTCTGTACACAGACATATATCACACACACAGCCTGTACACAGACATGTATCACACACACAGTCTGTACACAGACATATATCACACACACACAGCCTGTGCACAGACATATATCACACACACAGTCTGTACACAGACATATATCACACACACAGCCTGTATACAGACATATATCACAAACACAGCCTGTACACAGACATATATATCATACACACAGTCTGTGCACAGACATATATGACACACACAGCCTGTACACAGAGATATATCACACACACAGCCTGTACACAGATATATATCACACTCACAGCCCGTGCACAGACCTATATCACACACATTCTGCACGCAGACATATACCACACACAGCCTGTACACAGATATATATCACACACAGAGACTGTACCCAGACATATATCACACACAGAGACTGTACACAGACATATATCACACACACACAGCCCGTACACAGACATTTATCAGAAACACAGCCCGTAAACAGACATATATCAAACACACAACCTGTACACAGATATATATCACACACACAGTCTGTACACAGACATATATCACACACACAGTCTGTACACAGACATATATCACACACAGAGACTGTACACAGATATATATCACTCACACAGAGTCTGTACACAGACATATATCGCACACACACAGTCTGTACCCAGATATATATCACACACACAGTCTGTACACAGACATATATCACACGCACAGTCTGTACACAGACATATATCACACACAGAGTATGTACACAGACATATATCACACACACAGCCTGTACACAGACATATATCACACACAGTCTGTATGCAGACATATATCACACACAGCCTGTACACAGATATATATCACACACACACAGTCTGTACAGACATATATCACACACACACAGTCTTTACACAGACATATAGCACACACACAGTCTGTACACAGACATTATTCACACACACAGACATATATCACACACACAGCCCTTACACAGACCTATATCACACACAGTCTGTACGCAGACATATATCACACACAGCCTGTACACAGATATATATCACACACACACAGTCTGTACAGACATATATCACACACACACAGTCTTTACACAGACATATAGCACACACACAGTCTGTACGCAGACATATATCACACACACAGCCCGTACACAGAAATATACCACACACACACAGTCTGTACACAGATATATATCACACACACTCAGTCTGTACTCTGACATATATCACACACACAGTCTGTACACAGGCATATATCACACACACAGCCCGTATACAGACATATATCACACACAGAGACTGTACACAGACATATATCACGCACACACAGCCCATACACAGACATATATCACACACACAGCCCGTACACAGACATATATCAAACACACAACCTGTACACAGATATATATCACACACACAGTCTGTACACAGACATATATCACACACACAGTCTGTACACAGGCATATATCACACACAGAGATTGTACACAGGCGTATATCACACACACACAGTCTTTACACAGACATATAGCACACACACAGTCTGTACACAGATATATATCCCACACACAGCCTGTACAGACATATATCACACAGAGATTGTACACAGATATATATCACATACACATATTGTATACAGGCTTATGTCACACACACACAGTCTGTACACAGACATATATCACACACACAGCCTGTACACAGACATATATCACACACACAGTCTGTACGCAGACATATATCACACACACAGCCCGTACACAGAAATATACCACACACACACAGTCTGTACACAGATATATATCACACACACTCAGTCTGTACTCTGACATATATCACACACACAGTCTGTACACAGGCATATATCACACACACAGCCCGTATACAGACATATATCACACACAGAGTCTGTACACAGGCATATATCACGCACACACAGCCCATACACAGACATATATCACACACACAGCCCGTACACAGACATATATCAAACACACAACCTGTACACAGATATATATCACACACACAGTCTGTACACAGACATATATCACACACACAGTCTGTACACAGGCATATATCACACACAGAGATTGTACACAGACGTATATCACACACACACAGTCTGTACACAGACATATATCATACACACAGTCTGTACACAGACATATATCATACACACAGTCTGTACACAGACATATATCACACGCACAGTCTGTACACAGACATATATCACACACACAGTCTGTACACAGACATATATCACACACACAGTCTGTACACAGGCATATATCACACACACAGACAGTAAACAGACATATATCACACTCACAGTCTGTACACAGACATATATCACACACACAGTCTGTACACAGACATATATCACACACACACACAGCCTGTACACAGACATATATCACACGCACACAGTCTGTAAACAAACATATATCACACACACAGTCTGTACACAGACATATATCACACACAGTCTGTATACAGACATATATCACACACAGTCTGTACACAGACATATCACACACACACAGTCTGTACACAGACATATATCACACACACAGCCCGGACACAGAAATATACCACACACACACAGTCAGTACACAGCCATATATCACACACACAGTCTGTACACAGACATATATCACACACACAGTCTGTACACAGACATATATCACACACACAGTCTGTACACAGACATATATCACACACACAGTCAATAAACAGACATATATCACACACACAGACAGTAAACAGACATATATCACACTCACAGTCTGTACACAGACATATATCACACACACAGTATGTACACAGACATATATCACACACAGAGACTGTACACAGACATATATCACAACCACAGTCTGTACACAGACATATATCACACACACAGTCTGTACACAGACATATATCACACACACAGCCTGTACACAGACATGTATCACACACACAGTCTGTACACAGACATATATCACACACACACAGCCTGTGCACAGACATATATGACACACACAGCCTGTACACAGAGATATATCACACACACAGCCTGTCCACAGATATATATCACACTCACAGCCCGTGCACAGACCTATATCACACACATTCTGCACGCAGACATATACCACACACAGCCTGTACACAGATATATATCACACACAGAGACTGTACCCAGACATATATCACACACAGAGACTGTACACAGACATATATCACACACACACAGCCCGTACACAGACATTTATCAGAAACACAGCCCGTAAACAGACATATATCAAACACACAACCTGTACACAGATATATATCACACACACAGTCTGTACACAGACATATATCACACACACAGTCTGTACACAGACATATATCACACACAGAGACTGTACACAGATATATATCACTCACACAGAGTCTGTACACAGACATATATCGCACACACACAGTCTGTACACAGATATATATCACACACACAGTCTGTACACAGACATATATCACACGCACAGTCTGTACACAGACATATATCACACACAGAGTATGTACACAGACATATATCACACACACAGCCTGTACACAGACATATATCGCACACACAGTCTGTACACAGACATATATCACAAACACAGTCTGTACACAGACATATATCACACACACAGCCCGTACACAGACATATGTGACACACACATCCTGTACACAGACCTATGTCACACACACAGACCGTACACAGACATATTTAAGAAAAACAGTTTGAACACAGACATATATCACGCACGCAGTCGGTATACAGATATATCACACACACAGTCTGTACACAGACATACATCACACACACAGACTGTACACAGACATATATCACACCCACAGCCTGTACACAGACATATATCACACACACAGCCTGTGCACAGACATATATCACACACACAGTCTGTACACAGACATATATCACACACGCACAGCCTGTACACAGACATATATCATACACACAATCTGTACACAGATATATATCACACACACAGCCTGTATAGAGACATATATCACACACACAACCTGTACAGAGACATATATATCAAACACACAATATGTGCACAGACATATATCACACACACAGTCTGGACACATACATATATCACACACAGTCTGTACACAGACATTATTCTCACACACAGACATATATCACACACACAGCCCTTACACAGACCTA
Source organism: Pristiophorus japonicus (assembly GCF_044704955.1). Taxonomy (NCBI): domain Eukaryota; kingdom Metazoa; phylum Chordata; class Chondrichthyes; family Pristiophoridae; genus Pristiophorus; species Pristiophorus japonicus. The sequence continues at coordinate 469,445 of NW_027254371.1, forward strand.
TATCACACACAGTCTGTACGCAGACATATATCACACACAGCCTGTACACAGATATATATCACACACACAGTCTGTACAGACATATATCACACACACACAGTCTTTACACAGACATATAGCACACACACAGTCTGTACACAGATATATATCCCACACACAGCCTGTACAGACATATATCACACAGAGATTGTACACAGATATATATCACATACACAGATTGTATACAGACTTATGTCACACACACACAGTCTGTACACAGACATATATCACACACACAGCCTGTACACAGACATATATCACACACACAGTCTGTACGCAGACATATATCACACACACAGCCCGTACACAGAAATATACCACACACACACAGTCTGTACACAGATATATATCACACACACTCAGTCTGTACTCTGACATATATCACACACACAGTCTGTACACAGGCATATATCACACACACAGCCCGTATACAGACATATATCACACACAGAGACTGTACACAGACATATATCACGCACACACAGCCCATACACAGACATATATCACACACACAGCCCGTACACAGACATATATCAAACACACAACCTGTACACAGATATATATCACACACACAGTCTGTACACAGACATATATCACACACACAGTCTGTACACAGGCATATATCACACACAGAGATTGTACACAGACGTATATCACACACACACAGTCTGTACACAGACATATATCATACACACAGTCTGTACAAAGACATATATCATACACACAGTCTGTACACAGACATATATCACATGCACAGTCTGTACACAGACATATATCACACACACAGTCTGTACACAGACATACATCACACACACAGTCTGTACACAGACATATTTCACACACACAGACAGTAAACAGACATATATCACACTCACAGTCTGTACACAGACATATATCACACACACAGTCTGTACACAGACATATATCACACACACACACAGCCTGTACACAGCCATATATCACACACACACAGTCTGTACACAGACATATATCACACACACAGCCTGTACACAGACACATATCATACACACAACCAGTACACAGACATATATCACACACATAGCCTGTACACATACATATACCACACAGTCTGTACACAGACATATATCACACACACAGTCTGTATACAGGCATATATAGCACGCATAGTCTGTACACAGACATATATCACACAGAAAGCCTGTCCACAGACATATATCACACACACAGCCTGTCCACAGACAAATATCACACACACACAGTCTGTACACACATATACCACACACACAGTCTGTACACAGACCTATATCACACACAGTCTGTACACAGATATATATCACACACGAAGTCTGTACACAGACATATATCACACACACACAGCCTGTACACAGACATATATCATACACACAGTCTGTACACGGACATATATCATACACACAGTCTGTACACAGACATATATCACACACACACACACACAGCCTGTACACAGACATATACCACACACACACAGTCTGTACACAGACATATATCACACACACAGTCTGTACACATACATATATCACACACACAGTCTGTACACATCCATATATCACACACACAGTCTGTACACAGACAGAAATATCTGACAGAGACTGTACACAAACATATATCACACACACAGTCTGTACACAGACATATATCACACACACAGCCCGTGCAGAGACAAAAACCACACACAGCCCGTACACAGACATATATCACACACACAGTCTGTACACAGACATATATCACACACACAGCCCGTACACAGACATATATCACACACACACAGCCCGTACAAAGACATATATCACACACACAGCCTGTACACAGATATATATCACTCACACAGAGTCTGTACACAGACATATATCGCACACACACAGTCTGTACACAGATATATATCACACACACAGTCTGTACACAGACATATATCACACGCACAGTCTGTACACAGACATATATCACACACAGAGTATGTACACAGACATTTATCACACACACAGCCTGTACACTGACATATATCGCACACACAGTCTGTACACAGACATATATCACAAACACAGTCTGTACACAGACATATATCACACACACAGCCCGTACACAGACATATGTGACACACACATCCTGTACACAGACCTATGTCACACACACAGCCCGTACACAGACATATTTAAGAAAAAAAGTCTGAACACAGACATATATCACGCACGCAGTCGGTACACAGATATATCACACACACAGTCTGTACACAGACATACATCACACACACAGACTGTACACAGACATATATCACACCCACAGCCTGTACACAGACATATATCACACACACAGCCTGTGCACAGACATATATCACACACACAGTCTGTACACAGACATATATCACACACGCACAGCCTGTACACAGACATATATCATACACACAACCTGTACACAGATATATATCACATACACAGCCTGTATAGAGACATATATCACACACACAACCTGTACAGAGACATATATATCACACACACAATCTGTGCACAGACATATATCACACACACAGTCTGGACACATACATATATCACAAACAGTCTGTACACAGACATTATTCACACACACAGACATATATCACACACACAGCCCTTACACAGACCTATATCACACACAGTCTGTACGCAGACATATATCACACACAGCCTGTACACAGATATATCACACACACACACAGTCTGTACAGACATATATCACACACACACAGTCTTTACACAGACATATAGCACAAACACAGTCTGTACACAGATATATATCCCACACACAGCCTGTACAGACATATATCACACAGAGATTGTACACAGATATATATCACATACACAGATTGTACACAGACTTATGTCACACACACACAGTCTGTACACAGACATATATCACACACACAGCCTGTACACAGACATATATCACACACACAGTCTGCACGCAGACATATATCACACACACAGCCCGTACACAGAAATATACAACACACACACAGTCTGTACACAGATATATATCACACACACTCAGTCTGTACTCTGACATATATCACACACACAGACTGTACACAGGCATATATCACACACACAGCCCGTATACAGACATATATCACACACAGAGACTGTACACAGACATATATCACGCACACACAGCCCATACACAGACATATATCACACACACAGCCCGTACACAGACATATATCAAACACACAACCTGTACACAGATATATATCACACACACAGTCTGTACACAGACATATATCACACACACAGTCTGTACACAGGCATATATCACACACAGAGACTGTACACAGACGTATATCACACACACACACAGTCTGTACACAGACATATATCATACACACAGTCTGTACACAGACATATATCATACACACAGTCTGTACACAGACATATATCACACACACAGTTTGTACACAGACATATATCACACACACAGTCTGTACACAGACATATATCACACACACAGTCTGTACACAGACATATATCACACACACAGACAGTAAACTTACATATATCACACTCACAGTCTGTACACAGACATATATCACACACACAGTCTGTACACAGACATATATCACACACACACACAGCCTGTACACAGCCATATATCACACACACACACAGTCTGTACACAGACATATATCACACACACAGCCTGTACACAGACATATATCACACACATAGCCTGTACACAGACATATACCACACAGTCTGTACACAGACATATATCGCACACACAGTCTGTATACAGGCATATATAGCACACATAGTCTGTACACAGACATATATCACACACACAGCCTGTCCACAGACATATATCACACACACAGCCTGTCCACAGACATATATCACACACACACAGTCTGTACACACATATACCACACACACAATCTGTACACAGACCTATATCACACACAGTCTGTACACAGATATATATCACACACGAAGTCTGTACACAGACATATATCACACACACACAGCCTGTCCACAGACATATATCACACACACACAGTCTGTACACACATATACCACACACACAATCTGTACACAGACCTATATCACACACAGTCTGTACACAGATATATATCACACACGAAGTCTGTACACGGACATATCACACACACACAGTCTGTACACAGACATATATCACACACACACACACACACACACACACAGCCTGTACACAGACATATACCACACACACACAGTCTGTACACAGACATATATCACACACACAGTCTGTACACATCCATATATCACACTCACAATCTGTACACATACAGAAATATCTGACAGAGACTGTACACAAACATATATCACAAACACAGTCTGTACACATCCATATATCACACACACAGTCTGTACACAGACAGTAATATCTAACAGAGACTGTACACAAACATATATCACACACACAGTCTGTACACAGACATATATCAGACACACAGCCCGTGCACAGACAAAAACCACACACAGCCCGTACACAGACATATATCACACACACAGTCTGTACACAGACATATATCACACACACAGCCCGTACACAGACATATATCACACACACACAGCCCGTACAAATACATATATCACACACACAGTCTGTACACAGACAGTAATATCTAACAGAGACTGTACACAAACATATATCACAAACACAGTCTGTACACAGATATATATCACACAGACAGCCTGTACACAGATATGTCACACACACAGCCCGTACACAGACATACATCACATACACAAACAGTACACAGACATATATCACACACACAGCCTGTGCACAGACATATATCACACACACAGTCTGTACACAGACATATATCACACACACACAGCCTGTGCACAGACATATATCACACACCAGTCTGTACACAGACATATATCACACACACAGCCTGGAAACAGACATATATCACACACACAGCCTGTACACAGACATATATATCATACACACAGTCTGTGCACAGACATATATGACACACACAGCCTGTACACAGAGATATATCACACACACAGCCTGTACACAGACATATATCACACACACAGCCCGTGCACAGACCTATATCACACACAGTCTGCACGCAGACATATACCACACACAGCCTGTACACAGATATATATCACACACAGAGACTGTACCCAGACATATATCACACACAGAGACTGTACACAGACATATATCACACACACACAGCCCGTACACAGACATTTATCAGAAACACAGCCCGTAAACAGACATATATCAAACACACAACCTGTACACAGATATATATCACACACACAGTCTGTACATAGACATATATCACACACACAGTCTGTATACAGACATATATCACACTCAGAGACTGTACACATATATATATCATTCACACAGAGTCTGTACACAGACATATATCGCACACACACAGTCTGTACACAGATATATATCACACACACAGTCTGTACACAGACATATATCACACGCACAGTCTGTACACAGACATATATCACACACACAGTATGTACACAGACATATATCACACACACAGCCTGTACACAGACATATATCACACACACAGCCCGTACACAGACATACGTGACACACACATCCTGTACACAGACCTATGTCACACACACAGCCCGTACACATACATATTTAAGAAAAACAGTCTGAACAGAGACATATATCACGCACGCAGTCGGTACACAGATATATCACACACACAGTCTGTACACAGACATACATCACACACACAGACTGTACACAGACATATATCACACACACAGCCTGTACACAGACATATATCACACACACAGCCTGTGCACAGACATATATCACACACACAATCTGTACACAGACATATATCACACTCGCACAGCCTGTACACAGACATATATCATACACACAATCTGTACACAGATATATATCACACACACAGCCTGTATAGAGACATATATCACACACACAGTCTGTACACAGACATTATTCACACACACAGACATATATCACACACACAGCCCTTACACAGACCTATATCACACACAGTCTGTACGCAGACATATATCACACACAGCCTGTACACAGATATATATCACACACACACAGTCTGTACAGACATATATCACACACACACAGTCTTTACACAGACATATAGCACACACACAGTCTGTACACAGATATATATCCCACACACAGCCTGTACAGACATATATCACACAGAGATTGTACACAGATATATATCACACACACAGATTGTACACAGACTTATGTCACACACACACAGTCTGTACACATACATATATCACACACACAGCCTGTACACAGACATATATCACACACACAGTCTGTACGCAGACATATATCACACACACAGCCCGTACACAGAAATATACCACACACACACAGTCTGTACACAGATATATATCACACACACTCAGTCTGTACTCTGACATATATCACACACACAGTCTGTACACAGGCATATATCACACACACAGCCCGTATACAGACATATATCACACACAGAGACTGTACACAGACATATATCACGCACACACAGCCCATACACAGACATATATCACACACACAGCCCGTACACAGACATATATCAAACACACAACCTGTACACAGATATATATCACACACACAGTCTGTACACAGACATATATCACACACACAGTCTGTACACAGGCATATATCACACACAGAGACTGTACACAGACATATATCACACACACACAGTCTGTACACAGACATATATCACACACACAGTCTGTACACAGACATATATCACACACACAGCCTGTACACAGACATATAACACACACACACATCCTGTACACAGACATATGTTACACACACAGCCCGTACACAGAAATATTTAACAAACACAGCCTGCACACAGACATTTATCACACACACAGCCCGTACACAGACATATAACACACACGCATCCTGTACACAGACATATATCACACACAGCCCGTACACAGACATATATCAAACACACAACCTGTACACAGATATATATCACACACACAGTCTGTACACAGACATATATCACACACACAGCCCGTACACAGACATACATCACACACACAGACTGTACACAGACATATATCACACACACACAGTCTGTACACAGCCATATATCACACGCACACAGTCTGTAAACAGACATATATCACACACACAGTCTGTACACAGACATATATCACACACAGTCTGTATACAGACATATATCACACACAGTCTGTACACAGACATATCACACACACAGTCTGTACACAGACATATATCACACACACAGCCCGTACACAGAAATATACCACACAGACACAGTCAGGACACAGACATATATCACACACACAGTCTGTACACAGACATATATCACACACACAGTCTGTACACAGACATATATCACACACACAGTCTGTACACAGACATATATCACACACACAGTCAGTAAACAGACATATATCACACACACAGCCTGTACACAGACATATATCACACACACAGTCTGTACACAGACATATATCACAAACACAGCCTGTACACAGACATATATCACACACACAGTCTGTACACAGACATATATCACAAACACAGTCTGTACACAGATATATATCACACAGACAGCCTGTACACAGATATATCACACACACAGCACGTACACAGACATACATCACATACACAGACAGTACACAGACATATATCACACATACAGCCTGTGCACAGACATATATCACACACACAGTCTGTACACAGACATATATCACACACACACAGCCTGTGCACATACATATATCACACACACAGTCTGTACACAGACATATATCACACACACAGCCTGGAAACAGACATATATCACACACACAGCCTGTACACAGACATATATATCATACACACAGTCTGTGCACAGACATATATGACACACACAGCCTGTACACAGAGATATATCACACACACAGCCTGTACACAGACATATATCACACACACAGCCCGTGCACAGACCTATATCTCACACAGTCTGCACGCAGACATATACCACACACAGACTGTACACAGATATATATCACACACAGAGACTGTACCCAGACATATATCACACACAGAGACTGTACACAGACATATATCACACACACACAGCCCGTACACAGGCATTTATCAGAAACACAGCCCGTAAACAGACATATATCAAACACACAACCTGTACACAGATATATATCACACACACAGTCTGTACACAGACATATATCACACACACAGTCTGTACACAGACATATATCACACTCAGAGACTGTACACAGATATATATCACTCACACAGAGTCTGTACACAGACATATATCGCACACACACAGTCTGTACACAGATATATATCACACACACAGTCTGTACACAGACATATATCACACGCACAGTTTGTACACAGACATATATCACACACAGAGTATGTACACAGACATATATCACACACACAGCCTGTACACAGACATATATCACACACACAGCCCGTACACAGACATACGTGACACACACATCCTGTACACAGACCTATGTCACACACACAGCCCATACACAGACATATTTAAGAAAAACAGTCTGAACACAGACATATATCACGCACGCAGTCGGTACACAGATATATCACACACACAGTCTGTACACAGACATACATCACACACACAGACTGTACACAGACATATATCACACACACAGCCTGTACACAGACATATATCACACACACAGCCTGTGCACAGACATATATCACACACACAGTCTGTACACAGACATATATCACACACGCACAGCCTGTACACAGACATATATCATACACACAATCTGTACACAGATATATATCACACACACAGCCTGTATAGAGACATATATCACACACACAACCTGTACACAGACATATATATCACACACACAATCTGTGCACAGACATATATCACACACACAGTCTGGACACATACATATATCACACACAGTCTGTACACAGACATTATTCACACACACAGACATATATCACACACACAGCCCTTACACAGACCTATATCACACACAGTCTGTACGCAGACATATATCACACACAGCCTGTACACAGATATATATCACACACACACACAGTCTGTACAGACATATATCACACACACACAGTCTTTACACAGACATATAGCACACACACAGTCTGTACACAGATATATATCCCACACACAACCTATACAGACATATATCACACAGAGATTGTATACAGATATATATCACACACACAGATTGTGCACAGACTTATGTCACACACACACAGTCTGTACACAGACATATATCACACACACAGCCTGTACACAGATATATATCACACACACAGTCTGTACGCAGACATATATCACACACACAGCCCGTACACAGAAATATACCACACACACACAGTCTGTACACCGATATATATCACACACACTCAGTCTGTACTCTGACATATATCACACACACAGTCTGTACACAGGCATATATCACACACACAGCCCGTATACAGACATATATCACACACAGAGACTGTACACAGACATATATCACGCACACACAGCCCATACACAGACATATATCACACTCACAACCCGTACACAGACATATATCAAACACACAACCTGTACACAGATATATATCACACACACCGTCTGTACACAGACATATATCACACACACAGTCTGTACACAGACATATATCACACACACAGCCTGTACACAGACATATATCACACACACAGTCTGTACACAGACATATATCACACACAGTCTGTACACAGATATATATCACACACACAGTCTGTACACAGACATATAACACACACACACATCCTGTACACAGACATATGTCACACACACAGCCCGTACACAGACATTTTTAACAAACACAGCCTGTACACAGACATTTATCACACACACAGACCGTACACAGACATATAACACACACACATCCTGTACACAGACATATATCACACACACAGCCCGTACACAGACATATATCAAACACACAACCTGTACACAGATATATATCACACACACAGTCTGTACACAGACATATATCACACACACAGCTCGTACACAGACATGCATCACACACAGAGACTGTACACAGACATATATCACACACACTGCCTGTGCACAGTCATATATCACACACAAAGTCTATACACAGACATATATCACACACACACAGTCTGTACACAGACATATATCACACGCACACAGTCTGTAAACAGACATATATCACACACACAGTCTGTACACAGACATATATCACACACAGTCTGTATACAGACATATATCACACACAGTCTGTACACAGACATATCACACACACAGTCTGTACACAGACATATATCACACACACAGCCCGTACAGAGAAATATACCACACAGACACAGACAGTACACAGACATATATCACACACACAGTCTGTACACAGACATATATCACACACACAGTCTGTACACAGGCATATATCACACACAGAGACTGTACACAGACATATATCACAGACACACAGTCTGTACACAGACATATATCAAACACACAGTCTGTACACAGACATATATCACACACACAGCCTGTACACAGACATATATCACACACACAGTCTGTACACAGACATATATCACACACAGTCCGTACACAGATATATATCACACACACAGTCTGTACACAGACATATAACACACACACACATCCTGTACACAGACATATGTCACACACACAGCCCGTACACAGATATATTTAACAAACACAGCCTGTACACAGACATTTATCACACACACAGACCGTACACAGACATATAACACACACACATCCTGTACACAGACATATATCACACACACAGCCCGTACACAGACATATATCAAACACACAACCTGTACACAGATATATATCACACACACAGTCTGTACACAGACATATATCACACACACAGCTCGTACACAGACATGCATCACACACACAGACTGTACACAGACATATATCACACACACTGCCTGTGCACAGTCATATATCACACACAAAGTCTATACACAGACATATATCACACACACACAGTCTGTACACAGACATATATCACACGCACACAGTCTGTAAACAGACATATATCACACACACAGTCTGTACACAGACATATATCACACACAGTCTGTATACAGACATATATCACACACAGTCTGTACACAGACATATCACACACACACAGTCTGTACACAGACATATATCACACACACAGCCCGTACACAGAAATATACCACACAGACACAGACAGTACACAGACATATATCACACACACAGTCTGTACACAGACATATATCACACACACAGTCTGTACACAGACATATATCACACACACAGTCTGTACACAGACATATATCACACACACAGTCAGTAAACAGACATATACCACACACACAGTCTGTACACAGACATATATCACACACACAGTCTGTACACAGACATATATCACAAACACAGCCTGTACACAGACATATATCACACACACAGTCTGTACACAGACATATATCACACACACAGTCTGTACACAGACATATATCACACACACAGTCAGTACACAGACATATATCACACACACAGTCTGTTCACAGACATATATCACACACACAGTCTGGACACAGACATATATCACACACACAGTCTGTACACAGGCATATATCACACACACAGTCCGCATAAAGACATATATCGCACAAACTGTCTGTACACAGACATATATCACACACACAGTCTGAACACAGATATATATCACACACACAGTCTGTACACAGGCATATATCACACACACAGTCCGCATACAGACATATATCGCACACACTGTCTGTACACAGACATATATCACACACACACAGTCTTTACACAGACATATAACACACACACAGTCTGTACACAGATATATATCCCACACACAGCCTGTACAGACATATATCACACAGAGATTGTACACAGATATATCACACACACACAGATTGTACACAGACTTATGTCACACACACACAGTCTGTACACAGACATATATCACACACACAGCCTGTACACAGACATATATCACACACACAGTCTGTACGCAGACATATATCACACACACAGCCCGTACACAGAAATATACCACACACACACAGTCTGTACACAGATATATATCACACACACTCAGTCTGTACTCTGACATATATCACACACACAGTCTGTACACAGGCATATATCACACACACAGCCCGTATACATACATATATCACTCACAGAGACTGTACACAGACATATATCACGCACACACTGCCCATACACAGACATATATCACACACACAGCCCGTACACAGACATATATCAAACACACAACCTGTACACAGATATATATCACACACACAGTCTGTACACAGACATATATCACACACACAGTCAGTAAACAGACATATATCACACACACAGTCTGTACACAGACAAATATCACACACACAGTCTGTACACAGACATATATCACACACACAGTCAGTAAACAGACATATATCACACACACAGTCTGTACACAGACAAATATCACACACACAGCCCGTACACAGACATATATCACACACACAGTCTGTACACAGACATATATCACACACACAGTCTGTAAGCAGATATATATCACACACACAGTCTGTACACAGACATATATCACACACACAGTCAGTACACAGACATATATCACACACACAGTCTGTTCACAGACATATATCACACACACATTCTGGACACAGACATATATCACACACAGTCTGTACACAGGCATATATCACACACACAGTCCGCATACAGACATATATCGCACACACTGTCTGTACACAGACATATATCACACACACAGTCAGTACACAGACATATATCACACACACAGCCTGTCCACAGACATATATCACACAGACAGTCAGTACACAGACATATATCACACACACCGCCTGTACACAGACATATATCACAAACACAGTCTGTACACAGACATATATTACACACACAGTCAGTACACAGACATATATCACACACACAGTCTGTACACAGACATATATCACACACACAGTCTGGACACAGACATATATCACACACACAGTCTGTACACAGACATATATCACACACACAGTCTGTACACAGACATATATCACACACACAGTCTGTACACAGACATATATCACACACACAGTCTGTACACAGACATATATCACACACACAGTCTGTACACAGACATATATCACACAGAGACGGGGAGTGTGAGTTTCCCGGGGGGGGGAGGGGAGGGGAGGAGGAGTGTCGCAGGGGGAGGGGAGGGGAGAGTGTCCCGGGGGGAGGGGAGGGAGAGTGTCCCGGGGGGGAGGTGAGGGGAGAGTGTCCCGGGGTAGGGGAGAGTGTCCTCAGGGGAGGGGATAGTGTCCCGGGGGGAGGGGAGGGAGAGTGTCCCAGGGGGGAGGGGAGGGGAGAGTGTCCCCAGGGGAGGGGAGAGTGTCCCGGGGGGAGGGGAGGGTAGAGTGTCCCGGGGGCAGGGGAGAATGTCCCAGGGGGAAGGGAGGGGAGAGTGTATACGGGGGAGGGGAGAGTGTCCGGTGGGGAGGGGTGAGTGCCCATGGGGAGAGGAGAGTGTCCCAGGAGGAGGGGAGGGGAGAGTGTCCCGGGGGGAGGGGGGAGTGTCCCGGCGGAGGGGAGAGGAGAGTGTCCCAGGAGGTGGGGAGAGTGTCCCGGGGGGAGGGGAGGGGAGAGTTTCCCAGGGGGAGGGGAGCGGAGAGTGTCCCGGGGGAGGGGAGAGTGCCCCGGGGCGAGCGGAGAGTGTCCCAAGGGGAGGGGAGGGTGTTCCAGGGGGAGGGGAGAGTGTCCCAGGGGGAGGGGAGAGTGTCCCAGGGGGAAGAGAGTGGAGAGTGTCCCGGGAGAGGGGAGAATGCCCCGGGGGGAGAGGAGAGTGTCCCAAGGGGAGTGGAGGGTGTCCCAGGGGGAGGGGAGTGTGTCCCAGGGGGAGGGTACAGTGTCCCAGGGGGAGGGGAGAGTGTCCCAGGGGGAAGGGAGGGGAGAGTGTCCCAAGGGGAGGGGAGGGGAGAGTGTCCCGGGGGGAGGGGAGGGGAGAGTGTCCCGAGGGGAGAGGAGAATGTTCCAGGGTGAGGGGAGGGGAGAGTGTTCCGGGGGGTGGGGAGGGGAGGGGGAGAGTGTCCCCGGGGGAGGGGAGGTGAGAGTGTTCCGGGTGGAGAGGAGAGTGTCCCGGGAGGAGGGGAGGGGAGGGGAGAGTGTCCCAGGGGGAGAGGAGGGGAGCGGAGAGTGTCCCGGCGGCAGGAGAGGGAAGAGTGTCCCAGGGGGAGAGGAGATGAGAGTATCCCGGGGGGAGGGGATGGGAGGGGAGAGTGTCCCAGTGGGAGGGGAGGGGAGGGGGAGAGTGTCCCCGGGGGAGGGGAGGTGAGAGTGTTCCGGGTGGAGAGGAGAGTGTCCCGGGAGGAGGGGAGGGGAGGGGAGAGTGTCCCAGGGGGAGAGGAGGGGAGCGGAGAGTGTCCCGGCGGCAGGAGAGGGAAGAGTGTCCCAGGGGGAGAGGAGATGAGAGTATCCCGGGGGGAGGGGATGGGAGGGGAGAGTGTCCCAGGGGGAGGGGAGTGGAGGGGAGAGTGTCCCGGGGGGAGAGGAGGAGAGGGGAGAGTGTCCTAGGGCGAGGGGAGGGGAGGGAAGAGTGTCCCGGGGGGAGGGGAGGGGAGAGTGTCCCGGGGGGAGGGGAGGGGAGAGGAGAGTGTCCCAGGGGGAGGGGAGGGTAGAGTGTCCTAGAGGGAGGGGATACGAGACTATCCCGGGGGGAGGAGAGGGGAAGGGAGAGTGTACCATGGGGAGGGGAGGGGAGAGTGTCCCAGAGGGAGGGGAGAGGAGAATGCCCCAGGGGGAGGAGAGAGTGTCCCGGGGGGAGGGGACCGGAGAGTGTCCCGGGGGGAGGGGACGGGAGAGTGTCCCAGGGGGAGGGGAGGGCAGAGTGTCCCAGGGGGAGGGGACGGGAGAGTGTCCCAGGGGGAGGGGACGGGAGAGTGTCCCGGGGGGAGGGGACGGGAGAGTGTCCCAGGGGGAGGGGAGGGCAGCGTGTCCCAGGGGGAGGGGACGGGAGAGTGTCCCAGGGGAAGGGGAGGGGAGAGTGTCCCGGGGGGAGGGGACGGGAGAGTGTCCCGGGGGGAGGGGACGGGAGAGTGTCCCAGGGGCAGGGGAGGGCAGAGTGTCCCAGGGGGATGCGACGGGAGAATGTCCCAGGGGGAGGGGACGGGAGAGTGTCCCGGGAGGAGGGGACGGGAGAGTGTCCCAGGGGGAGGGGAGGGCAGAGTGTCCCAGGGGGAGGGGACGGGAGAGTGTCCCAGGGGGAGGGGAGGGGAGAGTGTCCCAGGGGGAAGGGAGGGGAGAGTGTCCCGGGGGGAGGGGACGGGAGAGTGTCCCAGGGGGAGCGGAGATGAGAGTGTCCCGGGGGGAGGGGACGGGAGAGTGTCCCAGTGGAAGAGGAGGGGAGAGTGTCCCGGGGGGAGGGGAGGGGAGTGTGTCCTGTAGGGAGGGGAGGGGAGGGTGTCCTGGGGGGAGGGGAGGGGAGTGTGTCCCGGAGGGAGGGGAGGGGAGAGTGTCTCAGGGGGAGGGGAGAGTGTCTTGTGGGGAGGGGAGAAGTCTCAGGGGGAGGGGATGGTGTCTCGGGGGAGGGGAGAGTGTCTCAGGGGGAAGGGAGAGTGTCTCGGGGGGAGGGGAGGGGAGAGTGTCTTGTGGGGAGGGGAGAGTGTCTCGGGGGGGAGGGGAGAGTGTCCCGAGGGGATGGGAGAGTGTCCCGGGGGGAGTGGACTGTGTCTCGGGGGGAGGGGAGAGTGTCTCGGGGGGAGGGGAGAGTGTCTCGGGGGGGAGGGGAGAGTGCCTCAGGGGGAGGGGAGAGTGTCTCGGGGGAGGGGGGAGTGTCTCAGGGGGAAGGGAGAGTGTCTCGGGGGGAGGGGAGAGTGTCTCGGGGGGAGGGGAGTGGAGAGTGTCTCGGGGGAGGGGAGGGGAGAATGTCCCAGGGGGAGGGGAGGAGAGAGTGTCCCGGGGGGAGGGGAGGGGAGAGTGTCCCGGGGCGAGGGGAGGGTAGTGTGTCCCGGGGGGAGGTGAGGGGAGAGTGTCTCGGGTGGCGGGGAGAATGTCTCAGGGGGAGGGGAGAGTGTCCCGAGGGGCGTGGAGAGTGTCCCGGGGGGAGGGGAGATTGTCTCGGGGGAGGGGAGAGTGTCACAGGGGGAGGACAGAGTGTCTCAGGGGGAGGAGAGAATGTCTCAGGGGGAGGAGAGAGTGTCTCAGGGGGAGGAGAGAGTGTCTCAGGGGGAGGAGAGAGTGTCCCGAGGGGAGGGGTGAGTGTCCCGGAGGGAGGGGAGAGTGTCTCGGGGGGAGGGGAGAGTGTCCCGAGGGGAGGGGAGGGGAGAGTGTCTCGGGGGGAGGGGAGAGTTTCTCGGGGGGAGTGGAGTGGAGAGTGTCTCGGGGGGAGGGGAGGGGAGAGTGTCCCGGGGGGAGGGGAGGGGAGAGTGTTCCGGGGGGAGGGGAGGGGAGAGTGTCCCGGGGGGAGGGGAGGGGAGAGTGTCCCGGGGGGAGGGGAGGTGAGAGTGTCCCGGGGGGAGGGGAGGGGAGAGAGTCCCGGGGGGAGGGGAGGGGAGTATGTCCCGGGGGGAGGGGAGGGTAGTGTGTTCCGGGGGGAGGGGAGGAGAGAGTGCCCGAGGGGAGTGGAGAGTGTCCCGAGGGGAGGGGAGAGTGTCCCGAGGGGAGGGGAGAGTGTCCCGTGGGGAGTGGACTGTGTCTCGGGGGGATGGGAGAGTGTCTCGGGGGGAGGGGAGAGTGTCTCGGGGAGGAGGGGAGAGTGTCTCAGGGGGAGGGGAGTGTGTCTCGGGGGAGGGGAGAGTGTCTCAGGGGGAAGGGAGAGTGTCTCGGGAGGAGGGGAGAGTGTCTCGGGGGGAGGGGAGTGGAGAGTGCCTCGGGGGAGGGAAGGGGAGAATGTCCCGGGGGGAGGGGAGGAGAGAGTGTCCCGGGGGGAGGGGATGGGAGAGTTTCCCGGGGGGAGGGGAGGAGAGTGTGTCCCGGGGGGAGGTGAGGTGAGAGTGTCTCGGGGGGAGGGGAGAATGTCTCAGGGGGAGGGGAGAGTGTCCCGAGGGGAGGGGAGAGTGTCGCGGGGGGAGGGGAGAGTGTCACGAGGGGAGTGGAGATTGTCCCGGGGGGAGGGGAGATTGTCTCGGGGGAGGGGAGAGTGTCACAGGGGGAGGAGAGAGTGTCTCAGGGGGAGGAGAGAGTGTCTCAGGGGGAGGGGAGAGTGTCTCGGGGGAGGGGAGAGTGTCTCAGGGGGAAGGGAGAGTTTCTCGGGGGGAGGGGAGGGGAGAGTGTCTTGTGGGGAGGGGAGAGTGTCTCGGGGGGGAGGGGAGAGTGTCCCGAGGGGATGGGAGAGTGTCCCGGGGGGAGTGGACTGTGTCTCGGGGGGAGGGGAGAGTGTCTCGGGGGGAGGGGAGAGTGTCTCGGGGGGGAGGGGAGAGTGTCTCAGGGGGAGGGGAGAGTGTCTCGGGGGAGGGGGGAGTGTCTCAGGGGGAAGGGAGAGTGTCTCGGGGGGAGGGGAGAGTGTCTCGGGGGGAGGGGAGTGGAGAGTGTCTCGGGGGAGGGGAGGGGAGAATGTCCCAGGGGGAGGGGAGGAGAGAGTGTCCCGGGGGGAGGGGAGGGGAGAGTGTCCCGGGGCGAGGGGAGGGTAGTGTGTCCCGGGGGGAGGTGAGGGGAGAGTGTCTCGGGTGGCGGGGAGAATGTCTCAGGGGGAGGGGAGAGTGTCCCGAGGGGCGTGGAGAGTGTCCCGGGGGGAGGGGAGATTGTCTCGGGGGAGGGGAGAGTGTCACAGGGGGAGGACAGAGTGTCTCAGGGGGAGGAGAGAGTGTCTCAGGGGGAGGGGAGAGTGTCTCGGTGGGAGGGGAGAGTGTCTCGGGGGGAGGAGAGAGTGTCTCAGGGGGAGGAGAGAGTGTCTCAGGGGGAGGAGAGAGTGTCCCGAGGGGAGGGGTGAGTGTCCCGGAGGGAGGGGAGAGTGTCTCGGGGGGAGGGGAGAGTGTCCCGAGGGGAGGGGAGGGGAGAGTGTCTCGGGGGGAGGGGAGAGTTTCTCGGGGGGAGGGGAGTGGAGAGTGTCTCGGGGGGAGGGGAGGGGAGAGTGTCCCGGGGGGAGTGGAGGGGAGAGTGTTCCGGGGGGAGGGGAGGGGAGAGTGTCCCGGGGGGAGGGGAGGGGAGAGTGTCCCGGGGGGAGGGGAGGTGAGAGTGTCCCGGGGGGAGGGGAGGGGAGAGAGTCCCGGGGGGAGGGGAGGGGAGTATGTCCCGGGGGGAGGGGAGGGTAGTGTGTTCCGGGGGGAGGGGAGGAGAGAGTGTCCCGAGGGGAGGGGTGAGTGTCCCGAGGGGAGGGGAGAGTGTCCCGAGGGGAGGGGAGAGTGTCCCGGGGGGAGTGGACTGTGTCTCGGGGGGATGGGAGAGTGTCTCGGGGGGAGGGGAGAGTGTCTCGGGGAGGAGGGGAGAGTGTCTCAGGGGGAGGGGAGTGTGTCTCGGGGGAGGGGAGAGTGTCTCAGGGGGAAGGGAGAGTGTCTCGGGAGGAGGGGAGAGTGTCTCGGGGGGAGGGGAGTGGAGAGTGCCTCGGGGGAGGGAAGGGGAGAATGTCCCGGGGGGAGGGGAGGAGAGAGTGTCCCGGGGGGAGGGGATGGGAGAGTTTCCCGGGGGGAGGGGAGGAGAGTGTGTCCCGGGGGGAGGTGAGGTGAGAGTGTCTCGGGGGGAGGGGAGAATGTCTCAGGGGGAGGGGAGAGTGTCCCGAGGGGAGGGGAGAGTGTCGCGGGGGGAGGGGAGAGTGTCACGAGGGGAGTGGAGATTGTCCCGGGGGGAGGGGAGATTGTCTCGGGGGAGGGGAGAGTGTCACAGGGGGAGGAGAGAGTGTCTCAGGGGGAGGAGAGAGTGTCTCAGGGGGAGGGGAGAGTGTCTCGGGGGAGGGGAGAGTGTCTCAGGGGGAAGGGAGAGTGTCTCGGGGGGAGGGGAGGGGAGAGTGTCTTGTGGGGAGGGGAGAGTGTCTCGGGGGGGAGGGGAGAGTGTCCCGAGGGGATGGGAGAGTGTCCCGGGGGGAGTGGACTGTGTCTCGGGGGGAGGGGAGAGTGTCTCGGGGGGAGGGGAGAGTGTCTCGGGGGGGAGGGGAGAGTGCCTCAGGGGGAGGGGAGAGTGTCTCGGGGGAGGGGGGAGTGTCTCAGGGGGAAGGGAGAGTGTCTCGGGGGGAGGGGAGAGTGTCTCGGGGGGAGGGGAGTGGAGAGTGTCTCGGGGGAGGGGAGGGGAGAATGTCCCAGGGGGAGGGGAGGAGAGAGTGTCCCGGGGGGAGGGGAGGGGAGAGTGTCCCGGGGCGAGGGGAGGGTAGTGTGTCCCGGGGGGAGGTGAGGGGAGAGTGTCTCGGGTGGCGGGGAGAATGTCTCAGGGGGAGGGGAGAGTGTCCCGAGGGGCGTGGAGAGTGTCCCGGGGGGAGGGGAGATTGTCTCGGGGGAGGGGAGAGTGTCACAGGGGGAGGACAGAGTGTCTCAGGGGGAGGAGAGAATGTCTCAGGGGGAGGAGAGAGTGTCTCAGGGGGAGGAGAGAGTGTCTCAGGGGGAGGAGAGAGTGTCCCGAGGGGAGGGGTGAGTGTCCCGGAGGGAGGGGAGAGTGTCTCGGGGGGAGGGGAGAGTGTCCCGAGGGGAGGGGAGGGGAGAGTGTCTCGGGGGGAGGGGAGAGTTTCTCGGGGGGAGTGGAGTGGAGAGTGTCTCGGGGGGAGGGGAGGGGAGAGTGTCCCGGGGGGAGGGGAGGGGAGAGTGTTCCGGGGGGAGGGGAGGGGAGAGTGTCCCGGGGGGAGGGGAGGGGAGAGTGTCCCGGGGGGAGGGGAGGTGAGAGTGTCCCGGGGGGAGGGGAGGGGAGAGAGTCCCGGGGGGAGGGGAGGGGAGTATGTCCCGGGGGGAGGGGAGGGTAGTGTGTTCCGGGGGGAGGGGAGGAGAGAGTGCCCGAGGGGAGTGGAGAGTGTCCCGAGGGGAGGGGAGAGTGTCCCGAGGGGAGGGGAGAGTGTCCCGTGGGGAGTGGACTGTGTCTCGGGGGGATGGGAGAGTGTCTCGGGGGGAGGGGAGAGTGTCTCGGGGAGGAGGGGAGAGTGTCTCAGGGGGAGGGGAGTGTGTCTCGGGGGAGGGGAGAGTGTCTCAGGGGGAAGGGAGAGTGTCTCGGGAGGAGGGGAGAGTGTCTCGGGGGGAGGGGAGTGGAGAGTGCCTCGGGGGAGGGAAGGGGAGAATGTCCCGGGGGGAGGGGAGGAGAGAGTGTCCCGGGGGGAGGGGATGGGAGAGTTTCCCGGGGGGAGGGGAGGAGAGTGTGTCCCGGGGGGAGGTGAGGTGAGAGTGTCTCGGGGGGAGGGGAGAATGTCTCAGGGGGAGGGGAGAGTGTCCCGAGGGGAGGGGAGAGTGTCGCGGGGGGAGGGGAGAGTGTCACGAGGGGAGTGGAGATTGTCCCGGGGGGAGGGGAGATTGTCTCGGGGGAGGGGAGAGTGTCACAGGGGGAGGAGAGAGTGTCTCAGGGGGAGGAGAGAGTGTCTCAGGGGGAGGGGAGAGTGTCTCGGGGGAGGGGAGAGTGTCTCAGGGGGAAGGGAGAGTTTCTCGGGGGGAGGGGAGGGGAGAGTGTCTTGTGGGGAGGGGAGAGTGTCTCGGGGGGGAGGGGAGAGTGTCCCGAGGGGATGGGAGAGTGTCCCGGGGGGAGTGGACTGTGTCTCGGGGGGAGGGGAGAGTGTCTCGGGGGGAGGGGAGAGTGTCTCGGGGGGGAGGGGAGAGTGTCTCAGGGGGAGGGGAGAGTGTCTCGGGGGAGGGGGGAGTGTCTCAGGGGGAAGGGAGAGTGTCTCGGGGGGAGGGGAGAGTGTCTCGGGGGGAGGGGAGTGGAGAGTGTCTCGGGGGAGGGGAGGGGAGAATGTCCCAGGGGGAGGGGAGGAGAGAGTGTCCCGGGGGGAGGGGAGGGGAGAGTGTCCCGGGGCGAGGGGAGGGTAGTGTGTCCCGGGGGGAGGTGAGGGGAGAGTGTCTCGGGTGGCGGGGAGAATGTCTCAGGGGGAGGGGAGAGTGTCCCGAGGGGCGTGGAGAGTGTCCCGGGGGGAGGGGAGATTGTCTCGGGGGAGGGGAGAGTGTCACAGGGGGAGGACAGAGTGTCTCAGGGGGAGGAGAGAGTGTCTCAGGGGGAGGGGAGAGTGTCTCGGTGGGAGGGGAGAGTGTCTCGGGGGGAGGAGAGAGTGTCTCAGGGGGAGGAGAGAGTGTCTCAGGGGGAGGAGAGAGTGTCCCGAGGGGAGGGGTGAGTGTCCCGGAGGGAGGGGAGAGTGTCTCGGGGGGAGGGGAGAGTGTCCCGAGGGGAGGGGAGGGGAGAGTGTCTCGGGGGGAGGGGAGAGTTTCTCGGGGGGAGGGGAGTGGAGAGTGTCTCGGGGGGAGGGGAGGGGAGAGTGTCCCGGGGGGAGTGGAGGGGAGAGTGTTCCGGGGGGAGGGGAGGGGAGAGTGTCCCGGGGGGAGGGGAGGGGAGAGTGTCCCGGGGGGAGGGGAGGTGAGAGTGTCCCGGGGGGAGGGGAGGGGAGAGAGTCCCGGGGGGAGGGGAGGGGAGTATGTCCCGGGGGGAGGGGAGGGTAGTGTGTTCCGGGGGGAGGGGAGGAGAGAGTGTCCCGAGGGGAGGGGTGAGTGTCCCGAGGGGAGGGGAGAGTGTCCCGAGGGGAGGGGAGAGTGTCCCGGGGGGAGTGGACTGTGTCTCGGGGGGATGGGAGAGTGTCTCGGGGGGAGGGGAGAGTGTCTCGGGGAGGAGGGGAGAGTGTCTCAGGGGGAGGGGAGTGTGTCTCGGGGGAGGGGAGAGTGTCTCAGGGGGAAGGGAGAGTGTCTCGGGAGGAGGGGAGAGTGTCTCGGGGGGAGGGGAGTGGAGAGTGCCTCGGGGGAGGGAAGGGGAGAATGTCCCGGGGGGAGGGGAGGAGAGAGTGTCCCGGGGGGAGGGGATGGGAGAGTTTCCCGGGGGGAGGGGAGGAGAGTGTGTCCCGGGGGGAGGTGAGGTGAGAGTGTCTCGGGGGGAGGGGAGAATGTCTCAGGGGGAGGGGAGAGTGTCCCGAGGGGAGGGGAGAGTGTCGCGGGGGGAGGGGAGAGTGTCACGAGGGGAGTGGAGATTGTCCCGGGGGGAGGGGAGATTGTCTCGGGGGAGGGGAGAGTGTCACAGGGGGAGGAGAGAGTGTCTCAGGGGGAGGAGAGAGTGTCTCAGGGGGAGGGGAGAGTGTCTCGGGGGAGGGGAGAGTGTCTCAGGGGGAAGGGAGAGTTTCTCGGGGGGAGGGGAGGGGAGAGTGTCTTGTGGGGAGGGGAGAGTGTCTCGGGGGGGAGGGGAGAGTGTCCCGAGGGGATGGGAGAGTGTCCCGGGGGGAGTGGACTGTGTCTCGGGGGGAGGGGAGAGTGTCTCGGGGGGAGGGGAGAGTGTCTCGGGGGGGAGGGGAGAGTGTCTCAGGGGGAGGGGAGAGTGTCTCGGGGGAGGGGGGAGTGTCTCAGGGGGAAGGGAGAGTGTCTCGGGGGGAGGGGAGAGTGTCTCGGGGGGAGGGGAGTGGAGAGTGTCTCGGGGGAGGGGAGGGGAGAATGTCCCAGGGGGAGGGGAGGAGAGAGTGTCCCGGGGGGAGGGGAGGGGACAGTGTCCCGGGGCGAGGGGAGGGTAGTGTGTCCCGGGGGGAGGTGAGGGGAGAGTGTCTCGGGTGGCGGGGAGAATGTCTCAGGGGGAGGGGAGAGTGTCCCGAGGGGCGTGGAGAGTGTCCCGGGGGGGAGGGGAGATTGTCTCGGGGGAGGGGAGAGTGTCACAGGGGGAGGACAGAGTGTCTCAGGGGGAGGAGAGAGTGTCTCAGGGGGAGGGGAGAGTGTCACGGTGGGAGGGGAGAGTGTCTCGGGGGGAGGAGAGAGTGTCTCAGGGGGAGGAGAGAGTGTCTCAGAGGGAGGAGAGAGTGTCCCGAGGGGAGGGGTGAGTGTCCCGGAGGGAGGGGAGAGTGTCTCGGGGGGAGGGGAGAGTGTCCCGAGGGGAGGGGAGGGGAGAGTGTCTCGGGGGGAGGGGAGAGTTTCTCGGGGGGGAGGGGAGTGGAGAGTGTCTCGGG